>NW_006409029.1:702708-735241 GCF_000296735.1 Chrysochloris asiatica | reverse complement strand
TAAACCTCTGGAAGTTCTCTGTCAATGTATGATTGCAGCTGTTTCTGTATTAGATTTGTAGCTAGTACTCTATATATACACATGTTGGACTCATCTGCCATGTATCTAACTCTCAGTATATGGACATGTTGGACTCATCTGCCATGTAACTAGTACCCTGTATATGGACAAGTTGGACTACTCTGCCACGTAGCTACTTCTCAGGATATGGACACATTGGACTCATCTGCCGTGTAACCAGCTCTCTCTCTATGAACATTTAGAACTCATCTGCCTTCTAGCTAACCATCTATATATACACATCATGGACTCATCTGCCATGTAGCCAACTCTCAGTACATGGACATGTTGGACTCATCTGTCATGTAGCTAGTACTCTGGATATGCACATGTTGACTTACTTTGCCATGTAACTAGCTCTCTGTACATGGACATGTTGGACTGATGAGATATGTAGCCAGCTCTCTCTGTATGAACATGTTGAACTCATCTGCTTGTAGCTAGTCCTCTAAATATACACATTTTGCACTCAATTGCCATGTATTAAACTCTAAGTATATGAACATGTTGGACTCATCTGCCATGTAGCTAGTACTCTGTATATGGTCATGTTGGACTCATCTGCCATGTAGCTAAAACTCTGGATATGAAAATGTTGCACTACTCTGCCACGTACCTAGCTCTGTATATGGACATTTTGGACTCATCTGCCATGTACCTAGAGCTCTGTATATGGACATTTTGAACTCATATGCCATGTAGCTAGCTCTCTGTGCATGGAAAAGTTAGGCATATCTGCTATGTAGGGAACTCTCTGTATATAAACATATTTTGGACTTGTCTGCTATATAGCTATCTCTCAGTATATGGACACGTTGGACTCATCTGCCATGTAGCCAGCTTTCTCTGTATGAACATGTTGAACTCATCTACCTTGTAGCTAATCCACTATATATACACATGTTGGACTCATCAGCCATGTAACTAAATCTCAGTATATGGACTCCTAAGACTCATCTGCCATGTAGCTAGAACTCTGTATATGGAAATGTTGGACTACTCTGCCATGTAGCTAGCTCTCTGTATATGGACATTATGGACTCGTCTGTCACGAAGCTAGGTCTCTGTGCATGGATATGTTGTACTGATCTGCCATGTAGGTAGATCTCTATATATCAACATAGTGGACTTCTCTGCCATGAAGTTAGCTCTTTGTATATGGACATACTTTACTCATCGTCCATGTAGCCAGCTCTCACTGTATGAACTTGTTGAACTCATCTGCCTTGTAACTAGTCCTCTAAAGATATACATGTTGAATTCATCTGCCTTGTAGCTAGTCCTCTATGTATACACATGTGGGACTCATCTGACATGTAGCTAACTCTCAGTATATGGACTCATCTGCCATGCAGCTAGTATTCTGTATAAGGATATGTTGGACTACTCTGCCATGTAGCTAGCTCTCAGTATATGGCCACATTGGACTCATCTGCCATGTAGCTAGCTCTCAGTATATGGACACGTTGAACTCATCTGCCATGTAGACAGCTCTCCCTGTTTGAACATGTGGAACTCATCTGCCTTGTAGCTAGCCCTTTAAATATACCCATGATGGACTCATCTAACATGTAGCTAACTCTCAGTATATGGACATGTTGGAATAATCTGCCATGTAGTTAGTACTCTGTATATGGACATGTTGGACTACTCTGCCTTGTAGCTAGCTCTGTCTATATGGACATATTGGACTGATCAGCCATGTAGCCAGGTCTCTCTGTATGAACTTGTTGAACTCATCTGCCTTGTAATTAGCCTTCTAAAGATACACATGTTGAATTAATCTGCCTTGTAGCTAGTCCACTATATACACATATGTGGGACTCATCTGACATGTAGCTAACTCTCAGTATATGAACATTTTGAACACATCTGCCTTGTAGCCAGCCCTCTGAACATACACATGTTGGACTCATATGCCTTGTAGCGAACGCTCAGTATAAGGACATGTTGGGCTTATCTGCCATGTTGCTAGTACCCTGTACATGGTCATGTTGGAATACTCTGCCATGTGGCTCACTCTCAATATATGGACAATTTGGACTCATCTGCCTTGCAGCTAGAACTCTGAATATGGAAATGTTGCACTACTCCGCCATGTAGCTACTTATCAGTATATGGACACATTGGACTCATCTGCCATGTAACCATCTCTCTCTGTATCAACATGTCGAACTCATCTGCCTCGTAGCTAACTCTCTCAATATACACATGATGGACTTATCTGCTATATAGCCAAATCTCAGTACATGGACATGTTGGAATCATCTGCCATGTAGGTAATACTCTGTATATGGACATATTGGACTACACTGACATGTAGCTCACTCTCTGTATATGGATATGTTGGACTCATGAGCTATGAAGCCAGCTGTCTCTGTATGAACATGTGGAACTCATCTGCCTTGCAGCTAGCCCTCTAAATATTCACATGTTAGACTCAATTGCCATGTAGCAAACTCTCAGTATATGGACACATTGGACTCATCTGCCATGAATCCAGTACTCTGTATATGTTCATGTAGGACTTATCTGCCATGTAGCTAGAACTTTGGATATGGAATTGTTGCACAACTCCGCCATGTAGCTAGCTCTCTGTATATGGACATTTTGGATTCGTCTGCTATGTACTTAGCTCTCTGTGCTTGGATATGTTCGACTGATCTGCTATGTAGGTAGCTCTCTGTATATGAACATATTGGACATGTCTGGTATGCACCTAGCTCTCTGTATATGGACATGTTGGACTGATCAGTCCTGTAACCAGCTCTCTCTGTATGAACATTTTGAACTCATCTGCCTTGTAGCTAGCCCTCTAAACATACACATGTTGGACTCATCTGCCATGTAGCTAACGCTCAGTGTAAGGACATGTTGGGCTTATCTGCCATGTTGCTAGTACCCTGCATATGGTCATGTTGGAATACTCTGCCATGTAGCTAGCTCTCAGTATATGGACACATTGGACTCATCTGACATGTAGCTAGAACTATGAATATGGAAATGTTGTACTACTCTGCTATGTAGCTACTACTCAGTATATGGATACGTTGGATTCATCTGCCATGTAAACACATCTTTGTGTATGAACATGTTGAACACATCTGGCTTGTAGCTAACCCTCTAAATATACACATGATGGACTTATCTGCCATGTAGCCAACTCTCAGTACATGGACATGTGGGAATCATCTGCCATGTAGCTCATACTCTGTATGTGGACATGTTGGACTACTCTGACATGTAGCTCGCTCTCTGTATATGGACATATTGGACTCATGAGCTATGAAGCCAGCTTTCTCTGTATGAACATGTTGAACTCATCTGCTTTGTAGCTAGCCCTCTAAATATACACATGTTGGACTAAATTGCCATGTAGCAAACTCTCAGTATATGGACACGTTGGACTCATCTGCCATGAAGCTAGTACTCTTTGTATGGTCATGTTGGACTCATCTACTGTGTAGCTAGTAATCTGGATATGGAAATGTTGCACAACTCTGCCATGTAGCTAGCTCCCTATATATGGACTTTTTGGACTCGTATGCTTTGTACTTAGCTCTCTGTGCTTGGATATGTTCGACTGATCTGCTATGTAGGTAGTTCTCTGTATATGAACATATTGTACTTGTCTGGTATGTACCTAGCTCTCTGTATATGGACATGTTGGACAGATCAGCCATGTAACCAGCTCTCTCTGTATGAACATGTTGGACTAATCTGTCATGTAGTTAACTCTCAGTATACGGTCATGTTTGACTACTCAGCCATGTAGCTAGCTCTCAGTATATGGACACGTTGGACTCATCTGCCATGTAGCTAGAACGCGGGTTATGGAAATGTTGCATAACTCTGGCATGTACCTAGCTCTCTGTATATGGACATTTTGAACTCGTCTGACATGTAGCCACCTCTAGCTCTCTGTATATGGACATGTTGGACGCATCAGCCATGTAGCCAGCTCTCAGTAAGTGGACATGTTAGACACATCTGCCATGTGGCTAGAACTCCGTATATAGAAATGTTGCACTACTCTACCATGTAGGTAGCTCTCTGTATATGTACATATTGGACTTGTATGACTTGTAGCTACCTCTCTGTATATGGATATGTTGGACTCATCAGACATGTAGCCAGATCTCTCTGTATGAACATGTTGAACTCATCTGCCTTGTAGCTAGTCCCTATATATAGACATGTTGGAATCATCTGCATTGTAGCTAACCATCAATATATGGACATGTTGGACACATCATCCATGTAGACAGTAGTCAGTATATGGGCATGTTGGACTCATCTGCCATGTAGCTAGAACTCTTTATATGGAATGTTGCACAATTCCACCATGTAGCTAGCTCTGTATTCATGGATATGTTGGACTGATCTGTAAAGTAGGTAACTCTCTGTATTTTGACATTTTGGACTCGTCTGCCATGTAGCTAGGTCTTTAGGCATGGATATGTTGGACTGATCTGCCATGAAGGTAGCTCTCTGTATATGAACATATTGGACTTGTCTGTCATGTATTTAGCTCTCTTTATATGGACATGTTGGACTCATCTGTCATGTAGCTAGGACTCCGTATATGGACATGTTGGACTACTGTGCCATGAAGCTAGCACTCAGTATATGGGCATGTACTCATCTGCCATGTGGCAAGAACTCTGTATATGGAAATGTTGCATTACTCTGCCATGTAGCTAGTTCTGTGTATATTGACATTATGGATTCGTCTGCCATGTAGCTTGCTCTCTTTGCATGGATATGTTGGGCTGATCTGCCATGTAGGTAGCTCTTTGTTTATGAACATATTGGAGTTGTCTGCGATGTAGCTAGCTCTCTGTATATGGACATGTTGGATGCATCAGACATGTAGAGAGCTTTCTCTATATGAACATGTTGGATTCATCTGCCTTGTAGCTAATCCTCTATGTATAAACATGTTGGACTTATCTGCCTTGTACCTAACTCTCAGTATATGGACATGATGCCCTCATTTGCCATGTAGCTAGAACTCTGTACATAGCAATGTTACACTACTCTGTCATGTAGCTAATGGACATGTTGGACTAATGTGCCGTGTAACCAGTACTCTGTGTATGGAAATGCTGCACTACTCTGCTACGTAGCTAGCTCTCTTTACATGGGCATGTTGGACTCGTCTGTGATTTAGCAAGCTCACTGTCCATTGATATGTTGCAGTTATCTACCATGTAGGTATCTCTCTGTGTATGAACATATGTGACTTCTCTGCCATGTAGGCATTTCTCACTATATGGACATGTTGGACTCATCAACATGTAGGCAGTTCTCTGTGTATGAACATGTTGTACTCATCTGACTTTTAGCTTGCCCTCTAAATATCACATACTGGACTCATCTGCATTGTAGCTAACCCTCAGTATATGGACATAATGGACACATCTGCCATGTAGCCAGTATTCAGTATATGGACATGTTAGACTACTCTGCCATTTAGCTATCTCTCAGTATATGGACACCTTGGACTCATCTGCCATATAAAGAGCTAGAACTCTTTATATGGAAAAATTGCACTACTCTGCCAAGTAGCCAACTCTCTGTGCATGAATATTTTGAGCTGATCTGCCATGTAGGTAACCCTCAGTATTTTGACATTTTGGACTCACCTGCCATGTAGCTAGGTTTTTGTGCATGAACATGTTGGACTGATCTGCCATGTAGGTAGCTCTCTATATATGAATATATTGGACTTGTCTGCCATGTACCTACCTAGCTCTCTTTATATGGACAGGTTGGACTCATCTTCCATGTGGCTAGAACTCTGTATATGGAAACATTGCACTACTCTGTCATGTAGCTAGCTCTCAGTATATGGATATGTTGCACTCACCTGCCATGTAGCTAGAACTCTGAATATAGAAATGTTGCACTACACTGCCAAATAGTTAGCTCTATGTGTATGGACATGTTGGAATCTTGAACCTAGTAGCTAGCTCTTTCTGTATGAACATGTTGAACTCATTTTCCTTTTAGCTAGTCCTCTAAATATACACATGTTGGATTCATCTACCAGGTAGCAAATTCTCAGTACACATTCATGTTGGACTCATCTGCATTGTAGCTGAATGTCTGTATGTGGAAATGTTCACTACTCTCTCTGTAAATGGACAATTCGGACTCATCTGCCATGTAGCTAGCTCTCTGTGCTAGCTCTCTTTATATGGACATGTTGGACTCATCAACCATGTATCCAGCTCTCGGTATATGAACATGGTGGACTCATCTGCATTGTAGCTAGTCCTCTCTATATATACACATGTTGGACTCATCTGCCATGTAGATAACTCACATTATAAGGACATGTTGGACTCATCTGTCATGTAGCTGTTACTCTGTATTTGGAAATGTTGGACTCATCTGCCATGTAACTAGCTCTCTGTATATGGATATTTTGGACTTGTCTGCCATGTAGCTAGCTCTCTGTGCATGGATATGTTGGACTAATTTGCCATGTATGTAGCTCTCTGTATATGAACATATTGGGCTTGTTTACCATATAGTTGTCTCTCTGCATATTGGACATGTTGGACTCATCAGACATGTAGCCAGTTCTTTATGTATGAACAAGTTGGACTCATCTGCCTTGTAGCCACTCCTCTATATATAAACATGTTGGATTCATCAGCCATGTAGCTAAGTCCCAGTATATGGAAGTGTTGGACTCATCTGCAAGGTAGCTAGAAATCTGTATATGGAAATGTTGCATTACTCTGCCATGTAGCTAGCTCCCAGTATATGGAAGTGTTGGACTCATGAGCCATGTAGCCATCTCTCTTTGTATGAACATGTTGGACTCATCTGCCATGTAACAAACACTCAGTATATGGACATGTTGGAATCATCTGCCATTTAGCTAATACTCTGTATATTGACATGTTGGACTACCCTACCATGTATCTTGCTCTCTGTAACTAGCTCTCTAAAGATACACATGTTGAATTCATCTGCCTTGTAGCTAGTTCTCTATATATACACATGTGGGACTCATCTGACATGTAGTTAGCTCTCAGTATATGGATACATTGGACTCATCTGCCATGTAGCTAGAACTCTGAATATGTAAGTGTTGCACTACTGTGCCATGTAGCTACTTCTCAGTATATGGACACGTTGGTCTCATCTGCCATGTAACCACATCTCTCTGTATGAACATGTTGAACTCATCTGCCTTGTAGCTAGCCCTCTAAATGTACACATGATGGAATTATCTGTCATTTAGAAAATACTCTGTATATGGACATGTTGGACTACTCTGACAAGTAGCTCGCTCCCTGTCTATGGACATGTTGGACTCATGAGCTATGAAGCCATCTCTCTATGTATGAACATGTTGTATTGATATGCTATATAGCTAACACTCAGTATATGGACATATTTGACACATCTGCCATGTAGTTAGTATTCTGTATACAGATATGTTGGACTACTCTACCATGTAGCTAGCTCTCAGTATATGGACACGTTTGACTCATCTACCATGTAGCTAGAACACTGTATATGGAAATGTTGCACTACTCTGCCATGTAGCTATCTCTCTGTATATGGATATGTTGGACTGATATGCTGTTTAGGTTGCTCTCTCTTTATGAAGATATTATTTGACATGTAGATAATTCTCCGTATATGGACATGTTTGATTCATCTGCCATGTAGCTAGTACTCTGTATATGGACCTGTTGGATTACTCTGCAATTTAGTTTGCTCTCAGTATAGGCACACTTTAGACTCATCTGCCGCGTAGCTAGAACTGTGCATATGGAAATGTTGCACTACTCTGCCATGTAGCTAGCTCTGTGTACATGGATATGTTGGATTGATATGACATGTAGTTAGCTCTCTGTACATGAACATATTGGACTTGTCTGCTATGTAGTTAGCACTCAGTATATGGACAGGTTGGACTCATCACCAATGTAGCCAGCTGTCTGTGTATGAACATGTTGGACTCATCATCCTTGTAGCTACTCTTCTATAAATACATATGTTGGACTCATCTACCATGTAGCTAACTCTCAGTATGTGGACACGATGGACTCATTGGCCATGTAGATAGTACTCTGTATATGGACATGTTGGACTAATCTGTCATGTAGCCAGCTCTCAGTATATGGACATGTTGGACTCATCTGCCATGTAGCTAAAATTCTGTATATGGAAATGTTGCACTACTCTGCCATGTAAATAGTTCTCTGTATATGGATGTTTTATACTCATCTGTCATATAGCTAGCTTTTTGTGCATGGATATGTTGGACTGATCTGCCATGTAGTTAGCTTTCTGTATATGAACATATTGAACTTGTCTGCCATGTAGCTAGTTCTCAGTATATGGCCATGTTGGATTCATCTGCCATGTAGTTAGTACTCTGTATATGGACATTTTGGACTACTCTGCCATGTAGCTAGCTCTCAGTATATGGACATGTTGGACTCATCTGCCATGTAGCTACATCTCTGTAAGTGGACTATTTCACTACAATGCCATGTACTAATTCTCTCTATATGCACATGTTGGACTTTTCTGCCATGTAGCTAGAACTCGGTATATGGAAATGTTGCACTAATCTGCCATGTAGCTTGCTCTCAGTATATGGACACGTTGGACTAATCTGCCATGTAGCTAGAACACTGTATATAGAAATGTGGCACTACTCTGACATGTAGCTAGCTCTCTGAATATGGACATTTTGGAGTCGTCTGCAATATAGCTATCTCTCTGTACATGGATATGTTGGAATGATCTATCATGCAGTTAGCTCTCTGTATATGAACATATTGGGCTTGTCTGCCATGTAGCTAGTTCTCAGTATATGGCCATGTTGGATTCATCTTCCATGTAGTTAGTACTCTTTATATTGACATTTTGGACTACTCTGCCATGTAGCTAGCTCTTAGCATATGGACATGTTGGACCCATCTGCCATGTAGCTACATCTCTGTAAATGGTATGTTGCACTACTCTGCCATGTAGCTAGCTCTCTATATATGGGCACGTTGGACTTTTCTGCCATGTAACTAGACCTTGATATATGGAAATGTTGCACTACTCTGCCATGTAGCTATCTCTCTGTATATGGATATATTGGACTGATCTGTCATGTAGGTAGCTCTCTGAACATGAATATATTGGACAGGTCTGCCATGTAGCTACCTCTCTGTATATGGACACGTTGGACTCATCTTCCTCGAAGCTAGAATTCTGTATATCGAAAAGTTGCACTACTCTGCCATGTAGCTAGCTCTCTGTATATGCACATGTTGGACTCATCTGCCATGTAGATAGTACTCTGTATATGGACATGTTGGACTACTCTGCAATTTAGTTAGCTCTCAGTATATGTACACTTTAGACTTATCTGCTATGTAGCTAGAACTCTGTATATGGCAACGTTGCACGACTCTGCCATGTGGCTAGCTCTGTGTGCATAGATATGATGGACTGATCTGCCATGTAGGTAGCTCTCTGTACATTTATATATTGGACAGTTCTGCCATGTATTTAGCTCTCTGTATATGGACATGTTGGATTACTCTGCCATGTAGCTAGCTTTCAGTATATGGACACGTTGGTCTCATATTCCAAGTAGCTAAAATTCTGTATATCAAAAGCATGCACTACTCTGCCATGTAGCAAGCTCTCTGTATATGGGCGTGTTGAACTTATAAGCCATGTAGCCAACTCTCTGTGTATAAACATGTTGGGCTCATCTGCCTTGTAGCTATCCCACTAAATATACACATGTTGGATTCATCTGTCATATAGTTAACACTTAGTAAAAGGACATTTTTGACACAACTGCCATGTAGCTAGTATTCCGTATGTAGGTGTGTTGGACTACTCTACCATGTGGCTAGCTCCCAGTATATGGACACGTTCGACTCATCTGCCATGTAGCTAGAACTCTGTATATGGAAATGTTGCACTACTCTGCCATGTAGCTAGCTCTGTATATGGATATAGTGGACTGATGATCTGCTGTTTAGGTTGATCTCTCTATATGAAGATATTATTTGACATGTAGCTAACTCTCCGTATATGGACATGTTTGACTCATCTACCATATAGCAAGTACTCTGTATATGGACATAATGGACTACCCTGCAATTTAGTTAGCTCTCAGTGTAGGCACACTTTGGACTCATCTGCCTTGTAGCTAGAACTGTCCATATGGAAATGTTGCACTACTCTGCCATGTAACTAGCTTTATGTACATGGATATATTGGACTGATCTTACATGTAGGTAGATCTCTGTACATGGACTTATTGGACTTGTCTGCCATGTAGTTAGCTCTCTGTATATGGACATGTTAGATTACTCTGCCATGTAGCTAGCTCTCAATATATGGACATGTTGGACTCATCTTTCACATAGCTAAAACTCTGTATATCGAAATGTTGCACTACTCTGCCATGTGCTCTCTGTATATGGACACGTTGGACTTTTCTGCAATGTAGCCAGACCTCGGTATATGGAAATGTTGCACTACTCTGCCATTTAGCTAGTTCTCTGTATATGGACACGTTGAATTCATCTGCCATGTAGCTAGAACTCTGTATATGGAAATGTTGCACCACTCTGCCATATAGGTAGCTCTGTGTATATGGATATGTTGGACTGATCTGCCATGTAGGTAGCTCTCTGTACATGAATATATTGGACGGGTCTTCCATGTCTTTTGCTATCTCGATATGGACATGTAGGACCCATCTGCCAAGTAGATAACTCTCAGTATATGGACATGTTGGAGTACTCTGCCATGTACGTAGTTCTCAGTATATGGACACGTTGGACTCATCTTCCACGTTGCTAATACTCTTTATATTTAAATGTTGCACTACTCTGCCATGTAGCCAGCTCTCTGTATATGGACATGTTGGACTCATCTGCCATGTAGATAGTACTCTGTATATTGGCATGTTGGACTACTCTAAAATTTATTTAGATCTCAGTATAGACACACTTTGGACTTATCTGCCATATAGCTAGAACTGTGTATATGGAAATGTTGCACTACTCTGCCATATAGCTAGCTCTGTGTACATACATATGTTGGACTGATCTGCCATATAGGAAGCTCTCTGTACATGAACATATTGGACTTGTCTGCCATGTAATTAGCTCTCATTATATGGACATGTTGGACTCATCAGCAATGTAGCCAGCTGTCTGTGTATGAACATGTTGGACTCATCATCCATGTAGCTACTCTTCTATAAATACACATGTTGGACTCATCTGCCATGTAGCTAACTCTCTGTATGTGGACACGTTGGACTCATCGGCCATGTAGATAGTACTCTGTAAATGGACACTTTGCAGTACTCTGTCATGTAACTAGCTCTCAGTATATGGACATGTTGGTCTCATCTGCTATGTAGCTAGTATTCTGTATATGGAAATGTTGCACTACTCTGCCATGTAGCTAGTTCTCTATATATGGACATTTACTACTCGTCTTTCATGTAGCTTGCTTTTTGTGCATGGATATGTTGGACTGATCTGCCATGTAGGTAGCTTTCTGTATATGAACATATTGGACTTGTTTGCCATATAGCTAGTTCTCAGTAAACGGACATATTGGATTCATGTGCCTTGTAGCTAGCCCTCAAAATATACAAATGTTGGACTCATCTGCCATGTAGCTAACTCTCAGTATATGGACATGTTGGACTCATCTGCCACATAGCTAGTACTCTGTATATGGACATGTAGGACTACTGTGCCATGTAGCTAGCTCTCTGTGTTGAACTGATGTGCCATGTAGGTAGATCTCAGTATATGGACATTTTGGACTAGTCTGCCATGTAGCTATCTCTCTGTACATTGATATGTGGGACTGATCTGCCATGTAGTTAGCTCTCTATATATGAACATATTGTACTCATCAGCCATGTAGCCAGCTTTCTATGTATGAACATGTTGGACTCATCTGACTTTTAGCTAGTTCTCTCTATATACATATGTTGTACTCATCTGCCATGTAGCTAGCTCTCAATATATGGCTACGTTGGACTCATCTGCCATGTTGTTGGAACTCTGTATATGGACATGTTGCAGTACTCTTCCATGTAGCTAGCTCTCTGTATATGGACACGTTGTTGTCATCTGCCATGTAGCTAGAATTCTGTATATGGACATGTTGCACAACTTTGCCATGTAGCTAGCTCTCTGTATATTGACATGTTGGACTCATCTGCCATGTAGCTATCTCTCAGTATATGGACACGTTGGAATCATGTGCCATATAGCTAGAACTCTGTATATGGAAATGATGCACTACTCTGCCATGTAGCTAGCTCACTGTATATGGATATGTTGGACTGAAATGCCATGTAGGTAGTTCTCGGTATTTGAACATGTTGGACTTGTCAGCCATGTAGCTCGATCTCTGTATATGGAAATGATGGACTGCTCAGATTTGTAGTTAGCTCTCTATGTATGAACATGTAGGACACATCTGCCTTTCAGCTAGTCTTCTATTTATACACATGTTGGACTCTTCTGCCATGTAGCTAGTACTCTGTATATGGACATGTTGGACTACTCTGCATTATAGCTAGTTCTCAGTATGAACACATTAGAGTCATCTGCCATGGTGCTAGAACTCTGTTTATGGAAATGTGGCACTAGTCTGCCGTGTTGTTGGCTCTTTGCATATAGAAATATTGGACTCTTCTGCCATGTAGGGAGCTCTGTGCATGGAAATGTTGGACTGATATGTCATGTAGATATCTCTCAGTATATGAACATGTTGGACTTTTCTGCCATGTAGCTAGATCTGTGTATATGGATATGTTGGACTCATCAGCCATGTAGCCAGTTCCCTCTGAATGAAAATGTTGGACTCATCTGCCTTGTAGCTAGACCTCTATATATACACCTATTGGACTCATCTGACATGTAGCTAAATCTCAATATATGGACATGTTGGATTCATCTGACTTGTGGCCAATACTCTTTATATGGACATGTTGGTCTTCTCTGCCATGTAGGTAGCTCTCAATATATGGACACGTTGGACTCATCTGACATGGAGCTAGAACTCTGTATATGGAAATGTGGCACTAGTCTGCCGAGTTGCTAGCTCTGTTAATATGGACATATTGGTATCGTCTGTCATGTAGCAAGCTCTCTGTGCATGGTTATGTTGGACTGATCTGCCTTGTAGGTAGTTCTCTATATAAACATGTTGGAGTTGTCTTCCATGTACCTCGATCTCTGTATATGGATATGTTGGACTCATCAGACATGTAACCAGCTCTCTCTGCATGACCAAGTTGGACTTATCTGCTCTGTAGCCAGTTCTCTAAATAAACACATTTTGGAATTATCTGCCATGTAGCTAATTCTCAGTAAATGGACATGTTGGATACATCTGCCATGTAGATAGTACTGTGTTTATGGACATGTAAGACTTCTATACCATGTAGCTAACTCTCAATATATGGACACGTGGACTCATCTGTCATGTAGCTAGAACTCTGTATATAGAAATGTTGCACTACACTTCCATGTAGCTAGTATCTGTATATGGACCTTTTCGACTTGTGTGCCCTGTAGGTAGCTCTTTGTGCATGGATATGTTGGACTGATCTGCCACGTAGGTAGCTCTCTGTATATGAACATATTTGACTTGTCTGCCATGAGGCTAGCTCTATGTATATGGAAATGTTGGACTCCTCAGACATATAGCCATCTCTCTATTTATGAACATGTTGGATTCATCTGTTTTGAAACTAGTCTTACATATATACTCACGTTGGGCTCATCTGCCATGTAGATAACTCTCAGTATATGGACATGTTGAACTCATTTGCCAAGTAGCTAGTACACTGTATATTGACATATTGGACTCCTCTGTCATGTAACTAGTTCTCAGTCAATGCACACATTTGAGTCATCTGCCATTAAGCTAGAACTGTGTATGTGAAAATGTGGCCCTATTCTTCCGAGTTGCTAGCTCTCTGTATATGGACATATTGGACTCATCTGGCATGTAGCTAGCTCTCTGTGCATGGATATGTTGGACTGATCTGAAATGTAGGTAGCTCTCTGTATATGAACCTGTTGGACTTGTCTGCCATGTAGTTACATATCTGTCTATGGATATGTTTGACTCATCAGCAAAGTAGACAGCTCACTCATCATGAACAAGTTGGACTCATCTGCCTTGTAGCTAGTCATCTAAAGATACACATGTTGGACTCATTTGCCATGTAGCTAAATCTCAGTATATGGACATGTTGGAACCATCTGCCATGTAACTAGTACTTTGTATATGGACATGTTGGACTTCTATGCCATGTAGCTAGCTCTCATCATATGGACATGTTGGACTCACCTGCCATGTAGCTACAACTCTGTATATGGAAATGTTGCACTACTCTTCCATGTAGCTAGTCTCTGTATATGGACATTTTGTACTCGTCTGCCATGTAGCTAGCTTTCTGTGCATGGATATGTTGAACTAATCTGCCACGTAGTTAGCTCTCTGTATATGAACATGTTTGACTTGTTTGCCTTATAGCTATATCTCTGTCTATGGATATGTTGGACTCAACAGCAATGTAGATAGCTCTCTCTGCATGAACATGTTGGACTCATCTGCCTTGTAGCTAGTAATCTATATATACATCTGCCATGAATCTATATAAGATTCATCTGCCATGGAGATAAATCTTAGTATATGTACATGTTGGACTCATCTGCCATGTAGTGAATACTCTGTATAAGGACATGTTGGACTTCTCTGACATGTAGCTAGTTCTAAGTATACGGTCATGTTGCACTCATCTGCCATGGAGCTAGAACTCTGTATATGGAAATGTGGAACTACTCTGCCGTTTTGCTAGCTATGTGTATATGGACATATTGGCCTAGTCTGTTATGTAGCTAGCTCTCTGTGCATGGATATGTTGCACTGATCTGCCATGTAGGTAGCTTTCTGTATATGAACATGTTGGACTTGTGTGTCATGTAGCTAGCTCTCCGTATATGGGCATGTTGAATTCATCAGCCATGTAGCTAGCTCTCTGTGTATGAACATGAAAGACTCATCTGCTTTGTAGCAAGCACTCTAAATATACACATTTGGACACATCTGCCATGTAGCTTCTATCAGTATATGGACATGTTGGAGTCATCTGCCATATAGCTAGTACTAGGAATATGGACATGTTGGACTTCTCTGCCATGTAGCAAGCTCTCAGTATATGGACATGTTACACTCATCTGCTATGGAACAAGAATTCTGTATATGGAAATGTGACACTACTCTGCCTTGTGACTAGCTCTCTATATATGGACATATTGGACTCATCATCCTTGAAGCAAGCTCTCTGTGCATGGGTATGTTGGACTGATCTACCATTTTGGTAGCTCTCTGTATATGAACATGTTGGACTTGTGTGACATGTAGCTAGCTCTCCGTATATGGGCATGTTGGATTCATCAGCCACGTAGCTAGCTCTCTGTGTATGAACATGTTGGACTCATCTGCCTTGTAACTAGCCCTCTAAGTATACACATTTGGACACATCTGCCATGTAACTTACTCTCAATATATGGACACGTTGGACTCATCTGCCATATATCTAGAACTCTGTAAATGGAAACGATGTAATACTCTGCCATGTAGCTAGCACGCTCTATATGGACATTTTGGACTCGTCTGCCATGTAGCTAACTCTTTGTGCAAGGATTTATTGGACTGATCTGCCATGTAGGTTTCTCTCATTATAAGAACATATCGGACTTGTCTGCCATGTAGCTAGATCTCCGTGTATGGATATGTTGGACTCATCAGCCATGTAGCCATCTCTCTCTGCATGAACATGTTGGACTCATCTGTCTTGTAGCTAGTCCTCTATATAAACACATGTTGGACTCATCAGCCATGTATCTAAAATCTCAGTATATGGTCCTGTTGAAATCATCTGCTATTTAGCTAGTACTCTGTATATGGAAATGATGGACTTCTCTGCCATGTAGATACCTCTCAGTATATGGACTCCTTGTGCTTATCTGCCAAGGAGTTAGATCTCGGTATATGTAAATGTGGCACTACTCTGCCATGTTGCTAGTTCTGTGTATATGGACATATTGGACTCGTCTGCCTTGTAGCTAGCTCCCTGTGCATGGATATATTGGACTGATGTTCCATGTTGGTAGCTCTCTGTATACGAACATTTGGACTACCCTGCCATGTGGCTAGCTCTCAGTATGTGGGTATGTTGAATTCATCAGCCATGTAGCTAACTCTATGTGTATGAACATGTTGGAATCATCTGCCTTGTAGCTAGTCCTCCAAAGATACACATTTGGACACCTCTGTCATGTAGCTAACTCTCAGTATATGGACATGTTGGATTCGTCTGCCATGTAGCTAGAACTCTGTATATGGAAATGATGCACTACTCTGCCATTTAGCTAGCACTCTGTATATGGTAATTTTGGACTTGTCTTCATGTAGCTAGCTCTCTTTGCAAGGGTATGTAGGACTGATCAGCCATGTAGGTAGCTCTCTGTATATGAACATATTGGACTTGTCTGCAAAGTAGCTAGATCTCTGTGTATGGATATGTTGGACTCATAAGACATGTAGCCAGCTCTCTGCGCATGAACATATTGGACTCATCTGCCTTGTAGCTAGTCTTTTATATATACACATGTTCGACTCATCTGCCATGTAGCTAACTCTCAGTATATGGACATGTTGGACTCATCTGCAATGTAGTTTGTACTCTGTATATGAACATGTTAGTCTTCTCTAGCTCTCAGTATATGGACACTTACACTCATCTGCCATGGAGCTAGAACTCTGTAAATGGAATTTGTGCTCTAATCTGCCATGTCGCTAGCTCTCTATATATGGACATTTTGGACTCATCTTCCATGTAGCTAGCTCTCTGTACATGGATATGTTGGACTGATCTGTCATGTAGATACCTCTCTGTATATGAACATTTGGACTTGTCTGCCATGTAGCTAGCTCTCCATATATCGATATGTTGAATTCATCAGCCATGTAGCTAGCTCTCTGTGTATGAATATGTTAGACTCATCTGCCTTGTAGCTGGACTTCTAAATATGCACATTTGGACACATCTGCCATATAGCTAACTCTCAGTATATGGACACATTGGACTCATCTGCCATGTAGCTAGAAGTCTGTATATGGAAACGTTGCACTACTCTGCCATGTAGCTAGCACACTGTATATGGACATTTTGGACTCGTCTGCCATGCAGCTAGAGGTCTGTATATGGAAACGTTGCACTACTCTGCCATGTAGCTAGCACTTTGTATATGGACATTTTGGACTTGTCTGCCATGTAGCTAGATTTCTGTATATAGATATGTTGGACTCATCAGCCATGTAGCCAACTCTCTCTGCATGAATATGTTGTACTCATCTGCGTTATAGCTAGTCCTGTATATATAGACATGTTTGACTTATCTGCCATGTAGCTAAATCTAACTACATGCACATATTGGACTCATTTGCCATGTAGCTAGTACTCTGTATATGGACATGTTGGATTTCTCTGCCAAGTAGTTAGCTCTCAGTATATGAACACTGTTGACACCTCTGCCATATAGCTAAAATTCAGTATATGGGAGTGTTGCACTACCCTGTCATGTAGCTAGCTCTCAGTATATGGACACATTGGGCTCATCTGCCAAGGAGTTAAGTCTCTGTATATAGAAATGTGGCACTACTCTTCCATGTTGCTAGCTCTGTGTATATGGACATATTGGACTCATGTGCCTTGTAGCTAGTTCTCTGTGCATGGATATGTTGGAATGATCTTCCATGTAGGTAGTTCTCTCTATATGAACATGTTGGACTTGTCTGACATGAAGCTAGCTCACTGTGTATGGATATGTTGGATGCATCAGCCATGTAGCCAGCTCTCTCTGCATGAACATGATGGACTCATATGCCTTGTAGCTAGTCCTTTTCATAAACACATGTTGGACTCATCTACCTTGTAGCTAAATCTCAGTATATGGACATGTTGGACTCATCTGTGAAGTAGCTAGTACTCTGTATATGGACATTTTGGACCTCTCTGCCATGTAGCTAGCTCTCAGTATATGGACACTTTGGATTCATCTGCATTGGAGCTATATCTCTGTATATGGAAATGTGACACTACTCTGCCGAGTTGCTAACTCTGTTTATATGAACATATTATACTCATATAGCTAGCTCTCTGTGCATGTATATGTTGGACTGATCTGCCATGTAGGTCGCCCTCTGTATATGAATATGTTGGACTTGTGTGCCATGTAGCTAGATCTCTGTATATGGATATGTTGAAATCATCAGCCATGTAGCCACCTCTCTCTGCATGAACATGTTGGACTTATCTGCCTTGTAGATAGTCCTGTATATACATACATGTTGGACTCATCTGCCATGTAGCTAAATCTCAATATGTGGACATGTTGGACTCATCTGCCATGGAGCTAAAATTGTGTTTTTTTAAATAGTGGATTATTCTGCCATGTTGTTAGTTCTGTGTGTATGGACATATTGGACTCCTCCACCATGTAGCTAGCTCTCTGTGGATGGATATGTTGGATTGATCTGCCATGTAGGTAGCTCTTGTATATGAACATGTTGGACTTGTGTGCCATGTAGCTAGCTTTCTGTATATTGACATGGTGATTTCATCAGACATGTAGCTAGCTCTCTATGTATGAACATGAAAGACTCATCTGCTTCATAGCAAGCCTTCTAAATATAAACATTTGGACACAGCTGCCATGTATCTAACTCTCAGTATATGGACACGTTGGACTCATCTGCCATGGAACTAGAATTCTGTTTATGGAAATGTGGCATTACTCTGCCGTGTTACTAGCTCTCTATACATGGACATATTGGATTTGTCTGCTTTGTAGGAAGCTCTCTGTGTATGGGCATGTTGGACTGATCTGCCATGTAGGTAGCTTTTTGTATATGAATATTTGCACTTGTCTGCCATGAAGCTAGCTCTCATTATATGGTCATGTTGAATTCATCAGCCATGTAGCTATCTCAACGTGTATGAACATGTTGGACTCATTTGCCTTTTAGCTAGCCCTCTAAATATACACATTTGGACACATCTGCCATGTAGCTAACTCCCAGAATATGCATACCTTGGGATCATTTGCCATGTAGATAGAACTCTGTTTATGGGAATGATGCACTACTCTGCCAGGTAGCTAGTACTCTGTATATTGCAGTTTTGGACTCGTCTGTCATGTAGCTAGCTCTCTTTGCAAGGATATGTTGGACTGATCTGCCAGGCAGGTAGCTCTCTCTGCATGAGCATGTTGGACTCCTCTGACTTATAGCTAGTCCTGTATATATACACATGTTAGACTCATCTGCCATGTAGCTAAATCTCAATATGTGAACATGTTGGACATATTTGCCATGTATCTAGTACTCTGTATAAGGACATGTTGGACTTCTATGCCATCTAGCTCTCAGTATATGGATACGTTGGACTCATCTGCCATGGAGCTAGAACACTGTATTTGGAAATATCGCACTACTATGTCATGTCACTAACTCTCTGAATATGGACATATTGAACTTGTCTGCCATGTAGCTAGCTCTCTGTACATGGAAGTGTTGGACTCCTCAGACATGTAGCCAGCTCTCTGTGTATGAACATGTTGGACTCATCTGCCTCGCAGCAAGTCCTCTATATATACACATGCTGTAATCTTCTACCATATAGCTAACTCTCAGTATATGGACATGTTGGACTCATCTGCCATGTATCTAGTACTCTGTATATGGACATGTTGGACTACTCTGACATGTACCTAGCTCTCAGTATATGGACATTTTGGACTCGTCTGCCAAGTAGCTAACTCTCTGTGCAAGGATACGTTGGACTTCTCTGCCATGTAGATAGCTCTCAGTATATGGATACGTTGGGCTCATCTGCCAAGGAGCTAGATCTCTATATATGGAAATGTGGCACTACTCTGCCGTGTTGCTAGCTCTTTGTATATGGACATATTTAATTTGTCTGCCTTGTATCTACTCTCTGTGCATAGATATGTTGGAATGATCTGCCATGTAGGTAGTTCACTGTAAATGAACATGTTTGACTTGTCTGCCATGTAGCTAGATCTCTGTATATGGATATGTTGAACTCATAAGCCATGTAGCCAGCTCTCTCCGCATTAACATGTTGGACTCATCTGCCTTGTAGCTAGTTCTCTATATATACACATGTTGGACTCAATGACTGCCATGTAGCTAACTCTCAGTATATGGACATGTTGGACTTCTCTGCCAAATCACTAGCTCTCATTATAAAGACACTTTGGAGTCATCTGCCATGGATCTAGAACTCTGTATATGGAAATTTTGCACTACTTTGCCATGTCGCCAGCTCTCTGTATATGGACATTTTGGACTCGTCTGCCATGTAGCTAGCTCTCTGTGCATGGATATGTTGGACTGATTTGACATGTAGGTAGCTCTCTGTATATGAACATTTGGACTTGTCTGCCTTGTTGCTAGCTCTCAGTATATGGACATGTTGAATTCATCAGCCATGTACCTAGCTTTTTGTGTATGAACATGTTGGACTCATCTGCCTTGTAGCTGGACCTCTAAATATACACATTTGGACACATCTGCCATGTATCTAACTCTCAGTATATGGACATGTTGTACTCATCTGCCATGTAACTAGAACTCTGTATATGGAAATGTTACACTACTGTGCCAAGTAGCTAGCACTCTGTATATGGACATTTTGGACTCGTCTTATATGTAGCTAGCTCTCTGAGCAAGGATATGTTGGACTGATCTGATATGTAGGTAGCTGTCTGTATATGAACATATTGGCCTTTTCTACCATATAACTAGATCTCTGTGTATGGATATGTTGGATTCATCAGCCATGTATCCAACTCTCTCTGCATGAACATGTTGGACTCATATGCTTTGTAGTTAGTCCTCTATATAAACACATGTTGGACTCATATGCCTTGTAGCTAAATCTCAGCATATGGACATGTTTGACACATCTGCCATGTAGCTATTACTCTGTATATGGACATGTTGGACTTTTCTGCCATGTAGTTAGCTCTCAATATATGGACATGTTGGACTCATCTGCATTGGATCTAGTTCTTTGTATATAGAAATGTGGCACTACTCTGCTGTGTTCTTAGCTCTGTGTATATGGCCATATTGGTCTCATATGCCATGTAGCTAGCTCTCTGAGCATTTGTATGTTGGACTGATCTGTCATGTAGTTAGCTCTCTTTTTATGAACATGTTGGACTTGTCTTCCATGTATCTGTATCTCTGCAAATGGATATGTTGGACTCAAAAGCCACATGGCCAGCTCTCTCTGCATGAACATGTTGGACTCATCTTCCTTGTAGCTATTCCTCTATATATACACTTGTTGGACACATCTGCCATGTAGCTTACTCTCAGTATATGGACATGTTGGACTCATCTCCCATGTAGCTACCTCTCTGTATATGGACATGTTGGACTCATCTGCCATCTAGCTAGTTATCAATATGTGCACATGTTGGACTTATCTGCCATGTAGCTAGAACTCTGTATATGGTAATTTTACACTACTCTGTCATGTACATAACTCTTTGTATGTGAACATATTGGACTTGTCTTCCATGTAGCTAGCTCTCTGTATTTGGACATGTTGGACTCATTAGCCATGTAACAATCTCTCTCTGTTTTAATATGTTGGACTCATCAAATTTGGTGATAGTACGCTATATATAAATATGATGGACTCATCTGCCATGTAGCTAACTCTCAGTATAAGGACATATTGGACTCATCTGCCATGTAGCTCACTCTCTGTACATGGGTATGTTGGTCTGATTTACCATGTAGGTACACTCTGTAAATGACATATTGGAATTGTCTGTCATGTAGCTAGCTCTCTGTATATGGACATGTTGGAGTATAAGCCTTGTACTCAGCTCTCTCTGTATGAACATGTTGGATTCATCTGCCTTGTAGCTAGTACTCTCTACATATACATGTTGGACTCGTCTGCCATGTAGCTCACTCTCTGTGCATGGGTAGGTTGGTCTGATTTACCATGTAGGTACACTCTGTAAATGAACATATTGGAATTGTCTGTCATGTAGGTAGCTCTCTGTATATGGACATGTTTGAGTCATAAGCCATGTACACAGCTCTCTCTGTATGAACGTGTTGGATTCATCTGCCTTGTAGCTAGTACTCTCTATATATACATGTAGGACTCATCTGCCATGTAGCTAACTCTCTGTATATGGACATATTGGATTCATCTGCCATGTAGGTAACTCTCAGTATATGGACATGATGGCCATATAACTAGAACTCTGTTTTTGGAAATGTTGCAAGTACTCGTCTGCCATGTACCTAGCTCTCCGTGCATGGATATGTTAGACTGATCTGCCATGTAGGTAGCTCTCTGTATTTGAACATATTGGAGTTGTCTGCCATGTAGCTAGCTCTCTGTATATGGACATGTTGGACTTATTAGCCATGTAGCAATCTGTCTCTGTTTGAACTTGTTGGACTCATATGCCTTGGTGATAGTCCTCTATATATACACATGTTGGACTCATCTGCCTAAAGGTAACTCTCAGTATATGCCCATGATGGACTCATCTGCCATGTAGCTATTACTCTGTATATGGACATGTTGCACTACTTTGCCATTTAGCTAACTCTCTGTATATGGATATTTTGTACTTCTCTGCCATGAAGCTAGCTCTCTGTGCATGGATACGTTGGAATGATATGCTATTTAGGTAGCTCTCTGTATATGAACATATTGGACTTGTCTTCCATGTAGCTAGCTCTCTGTATATGTACACATTGAACTCATCAGCCATGTAGCTAGTACTCTGTGTATGGAAATGTTGCACAACTCTACCATGTATATGGACATTTTGGACTAGTCTGCCATGTACATGGATATCTTTGACTGATCTGCTATGAAGATTGCTCTCTGTATATGAATATATTGGACATCTCTGCCATGTAGCTCGCCCTTGAAATATACACATGTTGGACTCATCTGACACATAGCTTATAACTCTCAGTATATGGACAAGCTAGACTCATCTGCCATGAAGCTAGTACTCTTTATATGGACATGTTGGACTACTCTTCCATGTAGCTAGCTCTCAGTATGTGGACTCGTTGGAATCATCTTCCATATAGCTAGAACTCTGTATATGGAAATGTTGCACTTCTCTGCCATCAAGCTAGCTCTCTGTATATGAGCATTTTGGACTTGTCTACCAAGTAGCTAGCTCTCTGTGCATTGATATGTTAGAGTGATCTTCCATGTAGTTAGCTCTCTGTACATGAACATATTGGAGAAGACTGCCATGTAGCTAGCTCTCTGTATATGGACATGTTGCACTTATCAACAATGTAGCCAGCTCTCTCTGTATGAACATGTTGCACTCATCTTCCTTGTATCTTTCCCTATAAATATACACATGTTGGACTCATCTGCCATATAGCTAACTCTCAGTATATGGACATGTTGGACTCATTTGCTATGTAGCTAGTATTCTGTATATGGACATGTTAGACTACTTTGCTATGAAGCTAACTCACAATATATGGACACATTGGACTCATCTGCCATGTAGCTTGAACTCTGTCATATACAGAGTGGAAATGTGGAAATGTTGCACTACTCTACCCTGTAGCTAGCTGTTGTATGCGAACATTTTGAACTCATCTGCCATGTAGCTCACACTCTGTGCATGGGTACGTTGGACCGATTTGCCATGTAGGTATTCTCTGTATATGAACATATTGGAATTCTCTATCATGTGGCTAGCTCTCTGTATATGGACATGTTGGAGTCATAAGCTATGTACCCAGCTCTCTCTGTATGACCATGTTGGACTTATCTGCCTTGAAGCTAGTACTCTCTCTATATATATGGTGGACTCATCGGCCATGTAGCTAAATCTCAGTATATGGATATATTGGATTCATCTGCCACGTAGCTAACTCTCAGTATATGGACATGTTGGCCATATAGCTAGGACTCTGTTTTTGGAAATGTTGCATGTACTCGTCTGCCATGTACCTAGCTCTTCGTGCATGGATATGTTGGACTGATCTGTCATGTAGGTAGCTCTCTGTATTTGAACATATTGGACTTTTCTGCCATATAGCTAGCTCTCTGTATATGAACATGTTGAACTCATCAGCCATGTAGCCAGCTCTCTCTATAAGAACATGTTGGACTAATCTGCCTTGTAGCTAGATGTTTATATATACACATGTTGGATACATCTGCCATGTAGCTTACTCTCAGTATATGGACATGTTGGTCTCTTCTGCTTTGTAGCTAGTACTCTGTATATGGACATGTTGGACTCATCTGCCATGTAGCTAGTTCTCAATATGTGCACACGTTGGTCTCATTTGCCATGTAGCTATCTCTCTCAGTATATGGATAAGTTGGACTCATCTGCCATGTAGCTAGAACTCTGTATATGATAATGATGCACTATTCTGTCATGTACCTAGCTCTTTGTATAAGAAAATATTGGACTTGTCTTCCATGTAGCTATCTCTCTGTATATGGACATGTTGGACTCATTAGGTATGTAGCTATGTCTCTGTGTTTGAACATGTTGTACTCATCAGCCTTGGTGATACTACTCTATATATAGACATGTTGGACTCATCTGCAATGAAGGTAACTCTCAGTATATGCCCATGTTGGAGTCATCTGCCATGTAGCTTGTACTCTGTATATGGACATGTTTGACTACTCTGCCATGTAGCTAGCTCTCAGTATATAGACACATTGGCTGATTTTCCATGGAGCTAAATCTCCGTATATGGCAATGTTTCACTACTCTGTCATTTAGCTAACTCTCTGTATATGGATATTTTGTACTCCTATGGCATGAAGTTAGCTCTCTGTGCATGGATATGTAGGACTGATATGCCATTTAGGTAGCTCTCTGTATATGAACATATTGGATTTTTCTGCCATGTAGCTAGCTCTCTGTAAATGAACACGTTAGACTCATCAGCCATGTATCTAGAACTCTGTGTATGAATATGTTGTACAACTCTGCCATGTATCTGTATATGGACATTTTGGAATCGTCTGTCATGTAGCTAACTCTTTGTACATGGATGTGTTGGACTGATCTGCTATGTAGGTAGCTCTCTGTATATGAATATATTGGACTTCTCTGCCATGTAGCTACCACTTAAATTTACACATGTTGGACTCCTCTGACACGTACCTAACTTTCAGTATATGGACTTGTTGGACTCATCTGCCATGAAGCTAGTACTCTTTATATGGACATGTTGGACTACTCTACCATGTAGCTAGCACTCAGTACGTGGACACGTTGGAATCTTCTGCCATATAGCTAGAACTCTGTATATGGAAATGTTGCACTACTCTGCCATGTAGCTAGCTCTCTGTATATGGACAACTTGGACACATCTGCCATTTAGCTAGCTCTCAGTATATGGACAGGTTGGATTTATCTGCCATGTAGCTAGAACTTTGTATGTGGAAATGTTGCAATACTCTGCCATGTAGCTAACACTCTGTATGTGCATGTTTATAGACACGTCTGCCATTTTGCTAGCTCTTTGTACGTGGATATGTTGGACTGATTTGCCGTGCAGGTAGCTCTCTGTATATGAACATAATGGACTTGTCTGCCATGTAGCTAGCATTCAGTGTATGGATATGTTGGACCTATCAGCCATGTAGTCAACTCTCTGTGTATGAACATGTTGGACTCATTTGCCTTGTAGTTAGTCCTCTATATATACATATGTTGGACTCATCTGCCATGTAGCCAGCTCTCAGTATATGGACATGATGGACTCATCTGCCATATAGCTAGAACTCTCTATATGGAAATGTTGCTCTACTCTGTCATGTATCTAGCTCTCAGTATATGGACACGTTGGAATCATCTGCCGTGTAGCTAGAACTCTGTATATGGAAATGATGCACTACTCTGCCATGTAGCTACTTCTACTGTATATGTACACATTGGCCTCTTCTGCCATCTTGCTAGAACTTGGTATATGGAAATGTTGCAATACTCTGCCATGTAGCTAGCTCTCTGTAAGTGGACATTTTGGACTTATCTGCCAGGTAGCTAGATAGATATGTTGGACTTATCTGCTTTGTAGGTAGCTCTCTATATATGAAGATATTGGACTTGTCTGCCATATAGCTAGCCCTCTAATTATAAATATGTTGCACTCATCTGCTACGTAGCTAACTCACATTATATGTACATGTTGGACTCATCTGCAATGTAGCCAGCTCTCAGTGTATGAACATGTTGGACTCATCTGGATTTTAGCTAACCCTCTAAATATACACATGTTGGACTCATCTTCCTCTAACTAGAACTCTGTATATAGAAATGTTGCACTATTCTGCCATGTAGCTACCTCTCTATATATGGATACGTTGGCATAATCTGCCATGTAGCTAGAACTCTGTATATGGAAATGTTGCACTACTCTGCCATGTACCTTGCTCTCTGTATATGGACACGTTGGACTTATCTGGCATGTAGCTAGAACTCTGTATATGGAAATGTTGCACTACTCTGTCATGTAGCAAGCTCTCTGTATATGGACACTTTGGACTCGTCTACCATGTAGCTAGCTCTCTGTACATGGATATGTTGGACAGATATGCTGTATAAGTAGCTCTCTGTATATGAACATATTGGACATGACTGCCATATAGCAAGATCTGAGTATATGGACCTGTTGGACTCATCAGCCATGTAGTCAGCTCTCTGTGTATGAATATGTAGCACTCAACTGCTTTGTAGTTAGCCCTCTAAATATACACATGTGGACTCATCTGCCATGTAGCAAACTTTTAGTATATGGAAATGTTGGACTGATCTTCCGTGTAGGTCACTGTCTGTATATTAACATATTGGATTTGTATGCCATGTAGCTAGTATTCAGTATATGGACTTGTTGGAACTATCAACCATGTAGTTAGCTCTCTGTATGAACATGTTGGACTCATCTGTCTTGTAGGTAGTCTTCTCTCTATAAACATGTTGGACTCATATGCCATGTAGCTAGCTCTCAGTACATGGACATGTTGGAGTTATCTGCTATGTAGCTAGTTCACTCTATATGGTCATGTTGGACTACTCTGCCATGTAGCTAGCTCTCAACATGGATACAAGGGACACATCTGCCATGTAGCTAGAACTCTATTTATGGATATGTTGCACTACTCTGCCATGTAGCTAGATCTCCGTATATGGACATTTTGGACTCATCTACCTTGTAGCTAGCTCTCTGTGCATAGATATGTTGGACTGATCTGCCATGTAGGTAGCTCTGTGTATATGAAACTATTGGAATTGTTTGACATGCAGCAAGCTCTCAGTTTATGGACATGTTGGATTAATCATCCATGTAGCCAGCTCTCTGTGTATGATCATGTTGGACTCATCTGCATTGTAACGAGCCCTCTAAATATACACATGTGGGACTCATCTGCCACATACCTAAAACTCTGTATATGGAGATGTTGCACTACTCTACCATACAACTAGCTCTCTGTATAAGGACACGTTGGACTCATCTGACATGTAGCTAGAAATCTGTATATGGAAATGCTGTACTACTCTGCCATACAGCTAGCTCTCTGTATAAGGACACATTGGACTCATCTGACATGTAGCTAGAAACCTGTATATGGAAATGCTGCACTACTCTGCTATGTAGCTAGCTCTCTGTGTATGGACAGGTTTGACTCATATGCCATGTACTAAAACTTTGTTTATGGATTGATTGCACTACTCTGCCATGTAGGTAGATCTCTGTAAGTGGACATTTTGGACTCATCTGCCATGTAGCAATCTCTCTGTACGTGGATATGTTGGACCGATATGCCATGTAGGTAGCTCTCTATATATGAACATATTGGACTTGTCTGCCAAGTAGCTAGCTCTCAGTATATGGACATGTTAGACTCATCTGACATGTAGCTAGAACTCTGTATATGGAAATGTTGCACTATTCTGCCATGTAGATAGCTCTCTTTATATGGACATTTTGGACTTGTCTGTTATGTAGCTATCTCTCTGTACATGGATATATTGGACTGATCTGCCATGTAGGTAGCTCTCTATATATGAATATATTGGACTCATCAGCCATGTAGGCAGCTTTCTATGTATGAACCTGTTGGACTCATCTGCCTTGTAGCTAGTCCTCTATATAAATATATGTTGGACTCATCTGCCATGTAGGTAGCTGTCAATGTATGGATACATTGGACTCATGTGCCTTGTTGCTGGAACTCTGTATATGGACATGATGCACTACTCTACCATGTAGTTAATTCTGTGTATATGGACATGTTGGTATCATCTGCTATGTAGCTAGAACTCTGTATATGGAAATATTACACTACTCTGCCATGTAGCTAGTTCTCTGTATATGGACATATTGGACTTATCTGCCATGTAAATCTGTCAGTATATGGACACGTTGGAATCATGTGTCATGTAGCCGGAACTCTGTATATGAAAATGATGCACTACTCTGCCATGTAGCTAGTTCTCTGTATATGAATAAGTTGGCCTCATCTGCCATGTAGCAAGAATTCGGTATATGGAAATATTACACTACTTTGCCATGTAGTTAGTCCCCTAAATATACACATATTGGACTCATCTTCCAGGTATCTAACTCTCAGTATATGGACATGTTGACTCATCTGCCAAGTATCCAGCTCTCTGTGTATGAACATATTGGACTCATCTGCCTTGTAGCTAACCCTAAAAGTATACACTTGTTGAACTCATCTGCCATGTAGCTAACTCTCCGTATATGGACACGTTGACTCATCTGCCTTGTAGCTATAACTCTGTTTATGGACACATTGAACTCATCTGCCATGTAGCTAGATCTCTGTTTATGGACATATTGCACTACTCTGCCTTGTAGATAACTCTCTGTATATGGACCTTTTTGGACCCGTCTGTCATTTAGCTAGCTCTTTGTAAATGGGTATGTTGGAATGATCTGCCATGTAGTAGCTTTCTGTGTATAAACATGTTGGACTCATCTGCCTTGTAGCTAGCTCTCAGTATATGGACAGATGGATTCATCTGTTATGTAGCTAGTACACTGTATACCGACATGTTGGACTACTCTGCCAGGTAGCTAGCTCTCAATACATGGACACAATGGACTCATCTGCCATGTAGCTAGAACTCTATATATGGACATGATGCACTATTCTGACATGTAGATAGCTCTCTACATATGGATATGTTGGACTCATCAAACATGTAGCTAGAACTCTGTGTATGGAAATGTTGCACAACTCTGCCATGTAGCTAGCTCTCTGTATAAGGACATATTGGAATTGCCCTCCATGTAGCTAGATCTCTGTACATGGATATGTTGGACTGATCTGCTATGTAGGTAGCTCTCTGTATATGAATATATTGGACTTCTCTGCCATGTAGCTAGCCCTCTAAATATACCCAACATGGACTCATCTGCCATTTAGCTAGTTCTGTGTGCATGGATGTGTTGGAGTTATCTACCATGTATGTATCACTCTGTGTATGAATATATTGGACTTGACTGCCATGTAGGTAGCTCTCAGTATATGGACACTTTGGAATCATCTGCCATATAGCTAGAACTCTGTATATGGAAATGTTGCACTACTCTGCCATGTAGCTAGCTCTTTGTATGTGGACACGTTGGAATCATCTGCCATATAGTTGGAACATTGTATTTGGAAATGTTGCACTTCTCTGCCACGTAGCTAACTCTCTGTATGTGGACAGGTTGGAATCATCTGCCATGTAGCTTGAACTCTGTATATGGAAATGTTGCACTTCTCTGCCATGTAGCTAGCTCTCTCTATATGGAAATGTAGGATTCATCTGACATGAAGCTATAACTCTGTATATGGAAATGTTGCACTACTCTGCCATGTAGCTAGCTCTCTGTATATGGATATGTTGGACTCATCTGCCATGTAGCTACAAGCCTGCTTAGGGACATATTGCACTACTCTGCCATGTAGCTAGGTCTCAGTATATGGACATTTTGGACTCATGTGCCATGTAGATATCTCTCTGTACGAGGATATGTTGGACTGATCTGCTATGTAGGTGGCTCTCTATATATGAACATACTGGACTCTTCAACCATGTAACAACCTTTCTGTGTATGAACATATTGGACTCATCTGCCTTGTAGCTAGTCCTCTATATATACATATGATGGAATCATCAGCCATGTAGATACCTCTCAATGTATGGATTCAGTGGACTCATCTGCCATGTTGTTGGAACAAAGTATATGGACATGTTTCAGTACTCTTCCATGAAGCTAGCTCTCTGTGTATGGACACGTTGATATCATCTGCCATGTAGCTAGCTCTCTGTATATGGACATATTGGACTCATCTGTCATGTAGCTTCCTCTCAATATATGGACCCGTTGGATTCATGGGCCATGTAGCTTAAACTCTATATATGGAAATGTTGCACTACTCTACCATGTAGCTAACCCTCTAAATATACACATGTTGGAATCATCTGCCAGGTAGCTAACTCTCAGTATATGGACATGTTGTAGTTATCTGCCATGTAGCTAGATCTCTGTATATGGAAATGTTGCAATACTCTGCCATGTAGCTAACTCTGTATATGGACATGTTGGATTCATATGCCATGTAGCTAGAACTCTGTATATGGAAACGTTGCACCACTCTGCCATGTTGCTAGCTTTGTGTACATGGATATGTTCGACTGATCTGCCATGTAGGTAGTTCTCTGTTCTAGCCTTCTGTACATGGATATATTGGACGGGACTGCGATGTATTTAGCTCTCTTTGTATGGACATGTTGGATTCATCTGCCATGTAGATAAGTATCAGTATATGGACATGTTGGACTATTCTGCAATGTATCTAGTTTTCAGTATATGGACACGTTGGAATCATCTTCCACGTAGCTAAAACTCTGTATACTGAAATGGTGCACAACTCTCCCATGTAGCTAGCTCTCTGTATATGGACACATTGATATCATCTGCCCTGTAGCTAGCTCTCTGTACATGGGTATGTTGGACTAATCTGCTATGTAGGTAGCTCTCTGTGTGTGAATATATTGGACTTCTCTGCTATGTAGCTAGCCCTCTAAATGTACCCAACTTGGACTCATCTGACATGTAGCTAACTCTCAGTATATGGACATGTTGTATTCATCTGCCATGAAGCTAGTACTCTGTATATGGACATGTTGGACTGCTCTGCCATGTAGCTAGCTCTCAGTAAATGGACATGTTGGAATCATCTGCCATATAAATAGAACTCTTTATATGGAAATGTTCCACTACCCTGCCATGTAGCTATCTCTCTGTATGTGGACAGGTTGGAATCATCTGCCATGTAGCTAGAACTCTGTATATGGAAATGTTGCACTTCTCTGCCATGTAGCTAGCTCTCTCTATATTGACACATTGGATTCATCTGACATGTAGCTAGAACTCTGTATGTGGAAATGTTGCACTACTCTGCCATGTAGCTAGCTCTCTGTATATGGATATGTTGAACTCATCTGCCATGTAGCTACAACTCTGTTTAGGGACATATTGCACTACTCTGCCATGTAGCTAGCTCTCAGTATATGGATATTTTGGACTCGTCTGTCATGTAGATATCTCTCTGTACAAGGATATGTTGGACTGAACTGCCATGTAGGTAGCTCTCTCTATATGAACATACTGTACTCGTCAGGCATGTAGCAACCTTTCTGTGTATGAACATGTTGGACTTATCTGCCTTGTAGCTCGTCCTTTATATATACATTTGTTGGAATCATCTGCCATGTAGCTATCTCTCAATGTATGAATATGTTGGACTCATCTGCCATGTTGCTGGAACTCTGTATATGGACATGTTTCAGTACTCTGACATATAGCTAGCTCTCTGTATATGGACATATTGGAATCTCTTTGTATGGACACGTTGATATCATCTGCCATGTAACTAGCTCTCTGTATATGGACATATTGGACTCATCTGCCATGTAGCTTCCTCTCAGTATATGGACCCGTTGGATTCATGGGACATGTAGCTAGAACTCTGAATATGGAAATGTTGCACAAATCTGCATGTAACTAACCCTCTAAATATACACATGTTGGATTCATCTGCCAGGTAGCTAACTCTCAGTATATGGACATGTTGGACTCATCTGCCATGTAGCTAGATCTCTGTATATGGAAATGTTGCACTACTCTGCCATGTAGCTAAATCTCTGTATATGGACACTTTGGAGTTATCTGTCATGTAGATTTTCATCGCTATATTGAAATGTTGCACTACTCT
>NW_006409029.1:699585-700268 GCF_000296735.1 Chrysochloris asiatica | reverse complement strand
TTGGCCGCATCTGCCATGTAGCAAGAACATGGTATATGGAAATGTTACACTGCTCTGCCATGTAGCTAACTCCCTAAATATATACATGTTGGACTCATCTTCCAGGTATCTAACACTCAGTATATGGACATGTTGACTCATCTGCCTTGTAGGCAGCTCTCTGTGTATGAACTTGTTGGACTCATCTGCCTTGTAGCTAGCCCTATAAATATACACTTGTTGGACTCATCTGCCAAGTAGCCAACTCTCCGTATATGGACATGTTGGACTCATCTGCCATGTAGCTAGAACTCTGTGTATGGAAATGTTGCACATCTCTGCCATGTAGCTAGCTCTCTTTATAAGGACATTTTGGAATTGTCTGCCATGTAGTTAGCTCTCTGTACATGCGTATGTTGGACTGATCTGCTATGTAGGTAGCTCTCTGTATGTGAATATATTGGACTTCTCTGCCATGTAGCTAACCTTCTAAATGTACCCAACGTTGACTCATCTGACATGTAGCTAACTCTCAGTATATGGACATGTTGGATTCATCTGCCATGAAGCTAGTACTCTGTATATGGACATGTTGGACTGCTCTGCCATGTAGCTAGCTCTCAGTATATGGACATGTTGGAATCATCTGCCATATAGCTAGAATTCTGTATATGGAAATGTTCCACTACCCTGCCATGTAGCTA
>NW_006409029.1:697278-698455 GCF_000296735.1 Chrysochloris asiatica | reverse complement strand
CTCTGTGTATGAACATGTTGGACTCATCTGCCTTGTAGCTATCCCTATAAATATACACATGTTGGATTCATCTGCCATATAGCTAACTCTGAGTATATGGTAATTTTTGATATATCTGCCATGTAGCTAGTACTCTGTATAAAGATATGTTGGGCTACTTTGCATTGTAGCTAGCTCTCAGTATATGGACACGTTTGACTCATCTGCTATGTATCTAGAACTATGTATATGGAAATGTTGCACTACTCTGCCATGTAGCTAGCTCTCTGTATATGGACATGTTGGACTCGTCTACCATGTAGCTAGCTCTCTGTACATGCATATGTTGGACAGATCTGCTGTATAGGTAGCTCTCTGTATATGAACATATTGGACATATCTTCCATATAGCTAGATCTGAGTATATGGACCTGTTGGACTCATCCGCCATGTAGTTAGCTCTCTGTGTATGAATATGTTGCACTCAACTGATTTGTAGTTAGCCCTCTAAATATACACGTGTTGGACTCATCTGCCACGTAGCTAACTCTCAGTATATGGAAATGTTTGACGGATCTGATGTGTAGGTAGTTGTTTGTCTATGAACATATTGGATTTGTATGCCATGTAGCTAGTACTCAGTATATGGAAATGTTGGACCTATCAACCATGTAGTCAGCTCTTTGTGTATGAACATATTGAACTCATCTGCCTCGTAAGTAGTCCTCTGTATATAAATATGTTGTACTCATCTGCCATGTAGCTAGCTACGAATGTATGGATACATTGGAATCATCTGCCATGTTGCTGGAACTCTTTATATAGACATGTTGCACTATTCTACAATGTAGCTAACTCTCTGTATATGGAAAAGAAGGTATCATCTGTTATGTAGCTACAACTCTGTATATGGAAATATTGCACTACTAGGCCACGTAGCTAGCTCTCTGTATATGGACATGTTGGACTTATCTGCCATGTAACTATCTGTCAGTATATGAACCCTTTGGAATCATGTGCCATGAAGCAAGAACTCTGTACATGGAAATGATGCACTACTCTGCCATGTAGCTATTTCTCTGTGTATGAACACATTGGCCTCATCTGCCATGTAGCAAGAACACGGTATATGGAAGTGTTACACTACTCTGCCATGTAGCTAACTCCCTAAATATACACATGTTGGACTCATCTTCCA
>NW_006409029.1:694142-696283 GCF_000296735.1 Chrysochloris asiatica | reverse complement strand
TATATAGAAATGTTGGACTCTTCAGACATGTAGCCAGCTCTCTCTGTATGAACATGTTGGACGCATCTGCCTTGCAGCTAGTCCTCTATATATACACATGTTGGACACATCTGCCATGTAGCTAACTCTCAGTATATGGATATGTTGGACTCATTTGCCATGTACCTAGTACTCTGTCTATGGACATGTTGGACTACTCTGCCATGTAGCTAGTTCTCAGTATATGAGCACGTTGGAGTCATCTCACATGGTGCTAGAACTCTGTATATGGAAATGTGGGACTACTCTGCCGTTTTGCTAACTCTGTGTATGAGGACATATTGGATTCTTCTCCCATGTAGCGCGCTCTGTGCATGGAAATTTTGGACTGATCTTCCATGTAGATATCTCTCTGTATATGTACATGTTGGAATTATCTGCCATGTAACTCGATCTCTGTATATAGATATATTGGACTCATCAGCCACGTAGCCAGCTCTCTCTGCATGAACATGTTGGACTGATCTGCCTTTTAGCTAATCCTGTCTAAATACACATGTTGGACTCATCTGCCATGTAGCTAATCTCAATATATGGACATGTTTGACTCATCTGCCATGTAACCAATCCTCTGTATATGGACATTTTGGACTTCTCTGCCATGTCGCTAGCCCTCAGTATATGGACACCTTGGACTTATTTGCCATGGATATAGAACTCTGTATATGGAAATGTGGCACTATTCTTCCATGTTGCTAGCTCTCTCTATATGGATATATTGGACTCGTCATGTAGCTAGCTCACTGTGCATTGATATGTTGGACTGATCTGCAATGTAGTTAGCTCTCTGTATATGAACATGGTGGACTTGTCTGGTAGCTAGATTTCTGTATATGGATATATTGGACTCTTCAGCCATATAGCCAGCTCTCTCTGCATGAACATGTTGGAGTCATCTGCCTTGTAGCAAGTTCTCTAAATATACACATTTACATTGTAGTTATTCCTCTATATATACACATGTTGGACTCATCTGCCATGAAGCTAATTCTCAGTATCTTCACATGTTAGACTCATCTGCCATGTAGTTAGTACTCTGAATATAGATATGTAGGAATTCTCTGCCATGTAGCAAGCTCTCATTATATGGACATTTGGAATCATCTGCCATGGAACCAGAACTCTATGTATGTAAATGTGGCACTACACTGCCGTGTTGCTACCTCTGTGTATATGGACATATTGGATTCGTTTGACATGTATCGAGCTCTGTGCATGGATATGTTGGATTGATCTGCTATGTAGATATCTCTCTGTATTTGAACATGTTGGACTTCTCTGCCATGTAGCTAGTCCTCTATATATACACATATTGTACTCATCTGCCATGTAGCTATATCTCAATATATGGACATGTTCAACTCATCTGCCATGTAGCGAGTACTCTGTATATGGACATGTTGGACTTCTCTACCATGTAGATAGTTCACAGTTTATGGACATGTTGGACTCATCTACCATTGAGCTAGAACTCTGTATATGGAAATGTGCCACTACTCTGCCATGTTGCCAGCTCTGTGTATATGGACATATTGGAAATGTCTGCTATGTAGCTACATCTCTGTATATGGATATGTTGGACTCATCCGCCATGTAGCCAGCTCTCTCTGCATGAACAAGTTGATCTCATCTGCCTTGTAGCTAGTCCTCTAAATATACACATGTTGGACTCATCTTCCATGTAGCTAACTCTCAGTATATGGACGTGTTCGAATCATCTTCCACGTAGCTAATACACTGTATAAAGACATGTTGGACTACTCTGACATGTACCTAGTTCTCAGTATATGCACACGTTGGAGTTATCTGCCATGGAGCTAGAACACTGTATATAGGAATGTGGCACTACTTTTCCGTGGTGCTAGCTCTCTGTATATGGACATATTGGATTTGTCTGCCATGTAGCTAGCTGTCTGTGGATGGATAAGTTGGACTGAGCTGCCATGTAGGTAGCTCTCTGTATGTGAAAACGTTGGACTTGTCTGCCATGTAGTTACATCTCTGTATATGGATATGTTGGACTCATCAGGAATGTAGAAAGCTCCCTCTACATGAACATGTTGGACTCATCTGCCTTGTAGCTTGTCCTTTATATATACACA
>NW_006409029.1:692249-692859 GCF_000296735.1 Chrysochloris asiatica | reverse complement strand
CCATGCAGCTAGTAAACTGTATATGGACATGTTCGATTACTTTGCCATGTAACTAGGTCTCAGTATATGCACACGTCTGAGTCAACTGCCATGGAGCTAGAACTCTGTATATGGAAATGTGGCACTATTCTTCCGTGTTACTAGCTTTCTGTATATGGACATATTGGCCTCGTCTGCAATGTAGCTAGCTCTCTGTGCATAGATATGTTGGACTGATCTGCCATGTAGGTAGATCGCTGCATATGAACAAGTTGGAATTACATGGCATGTGGCTAGATATTTGTATATGGATATGTTAGACTCACCAGCCATGTAGACAGCTCACTCTGCATGAACAAGTTGGACTCATCTGCCTTGTAGCTAGTCCTCTAAATATACACATGCTGGACTCATCTGCCATGTTGCTAAATTTCAGTATATGGACTTGTTGGACTCATCTGCCATGTAGCTAGTATTATGTATATGGACATGTTGGAGTTCTATGCCATGTAGCTAGCTCTCAGTATATGGACACATTGGAATCATCTTCCATAGAACTAGAACTCTGTATATGGCAATGTGGCACTATTCTGCCATGTTGTTAGCCCTGTGTATATGGACATTTTGAACT
>NW_006409029.1:687408-688808 GCF_000296735.1 Chrysochloris asiatica | reverse complement strand
TTGGGTTCATCTGCCTTGTAGCAAGTTCTCTATATATACACATATTGGACTCATCTGCCATGTAGCTAACTCACAGTATATGGACATGTTGGACTCTTCTGTCATGTAGCTAGATCTCTGTATATGGACATTTTGGAATTCTATGCCATGTTGCTAGCTCTCAGTATATGGACACGTTGGACTCATCTGACATGAAGCTAAAACTCTGTATATAGAAATGTTGCACTACTCTTCCATGTAGCTAGTCCCCCTATATGGACATTTTGGACTCGTCTGCCATGTAGCTAGCTCTCTGTGCATGGATATGTTGGACTGATCTGCCAGGGAGTTAGCTCTATGTATATGAACATATTGGACTTCTCTGCAATGTAGCTAGCTCTCTATATATGGAAATGTTGGACTCCTCAGACATGTAGCCTGATCTCTGTGTATGAACATTTGGACTCATTTTCCTTGCATATAGTCCTCTATATATAAACAAGTTGGACTCATGTGCCATGTAGCTAACTGTCAGTATATGGACATGTTGGACCCATTTGCCATGTAGCTAGTACACTGTATATGGACATGTTGGACTGCTCTACCTTGTAACTAGTTCTAAGTATATGCACAAGTTTGAGTCATCTACCATGGAGCTAGAACTCTGTAAATGGAAATGCGGCACTATTCTTCTGTGTTGCTAGCTCTCTGTATATGAACATATTGGACTCTTCTGCCATGTAGCTAGCTGTTTGTGCATGGATATGTTGGACTGATCTGCCATGTAGGTAGTTCTCTGCATATGAACATGTTGGACTTGTCTGCCATGTAGCTAGATCTCTGTATATGGATATGTTGGACTCATCAACCATGTAGCCTGCTCTCTCTGCATGGACATGTTGGACTCATCTGCCTTGTAGCTATTCATCTATATATACACATGTTGGAGTCATCTGCCATGTAGCTAAACTTCAGTATATGGACATGTTGGACTCATCTGCCATGTAGCTAGTCTTCTCTATACGGACATGTTGGTCTTCTCTCCCATGTAGATAGCTCTCAGTATATGGACACTGGACTCATCTGCCATGGAGCTAGAACACTGTACATGGAAATGTGGCACTACTCTGCTGTGTTTCTAGCTCTGTGTATATGGACATATTGAACTCATCAGTCATGTAGCTAACTCTCTATGCATGGATATGTTGGACTGATCTGCATGTAGATATCCCTCTGTATATCAATATGTTGGATTTGTCTGCCATGTAACTAGATCTTTATATGGATATGTTGGACTCATTAGCCATGTAGCATGCTCTCTCTGCATGAACATATTGGACTCATCTGCCTTGAAGCTATTCCTCTATATAAACACATGTTCTACTCATCTGCCATGTAGCTAAATCTCAGTATATGGACAT
>NW_006409029.1:685438-686273 GCF_000296735.1 Chrysochloris asiatica | reverse complement strand
TCAACTGCCATGTAGCTAAATCTCAATATATGGACATGTTGGACTCATCTGCCATGTAGTTAGTGCTATGTATTTGGGCATGTTGGACTTCTCTGCCATGTAGCTAGCTCTCAATATATGGACACTTTGTACTCATCTGTCATGTAGCTAGAACTTTCTATATGGAAGTTTTACACTACCCTTCCATGTAGCTAGTCTCTGCATATGGACATTTTGGACTCGTCTACCATGAACCTAGCTGTCTGTTCATGGATATGTTGGACTGATCTGTCACGTAGGTAGCTCTCTCTATATGAACATATTGGACTTGTCTGCCTTGTAGCTAGCTCTCTCTATATGAAAATGTTGGACACCTCAGTCATGTAGCCAGCTATCTATGTATGAACATGTTGGACTCATCTGCCTTGCAGCTAATCCTCTATATATACACATGTCGGACTCATCTGCCACATAGCTAACTCTCAGTATATGAACATGTTGGATTCATTTGTCATGTGTCTAGTACACTGTATATGGACGTGTTGGACTACTCTGCCATGTAGCTAGTACTCAGTATATGCACATGTTTGAGTCATCTGCCATGGAGCTAGAATTGTGTATATGGATATGTGGCACTATTCTTCTGTGTTGCTAGCTCTCTCTATATGGACATATTGGACTCTTCTGCCATATAGCTAGCTCTCTGGTCATGGATATGGTGGTTTGATCTGCAATGTAGGTAGCTCTCTGTTTATGAACATGTTGGACTTGTCTACCATATAGCTACATCTCTGTCTATGGATATGTTGGACTCATCGGCCATGCAGCTAGTACTCTGTATATGGACATGTTGGAT
>NW_006409029.1:680276-682678 GCF_000296735.1 Chrysochloris asiatica | reverse complement strand
TACATGAACATGTTGGATTCATCTGTCTTGTAGCCTGTTCTCTATATATACACATATTGGACTCAACTGCCATGTAGTTAAATCTCAATATATGGACATATTGGACTCATCTGCCATGTAGGTAGTCCTCTATATATACACATGTTGGACTCATCTGCCATTTAGCTAACTCTCTGTATATGGACACGTTGGACTCATCTGCCATGTAGCTCGAAATCAGTATATGGAAATGTTGCTCTTTTTTGCCATGTAGCTAGCTCTCTATACATGGATATATTGTACTGATCTGCCATGTAGCTTTCTCTCTATATATGAACATATTGGAGTAGTCGGCCATGTAGCTAGTTCTCAGTATACCAACATGCTGGACTCATCAGCCATGTAGCCAGCTCTCTTTGTATGAACATGTTTTACTCATCTACCTTGTAGCTAGCCCTCTAAATGTACACATGTTGGACTAATCTGCCATGTAGCTAGACCTCTATATATATACATGTTGGACTCACTGTCATGTAGCTAATTCTTAATATATGGACATGTTGGAATCATCAGCCATGTAGCCAGTTCTCTATGTGTGAACATTTTGTACGCATCTGCCTTTTAGCCAGTCCTCTATATATGTACATGTTGGACTCATCTGCCATGTAGCTAACTTTCAGTATATGGACAAGTTGGACTCATCTGCCATGTAGCTAGGTCTCTTTGCAAGGATATGATGGACTGATCTGCCATGTAGATATCTCTATGTATATGAACGTGTTGAACTTGTCTGCCATGTTGCTAGATGTCTGTATATGGATATGCTAGCCACATTAGCCATTAACCAGCTCTCTATGTATGAACATTTTGGACGCATCTGCCTTCTAGCTAGTCCTTTATATATACACATGTTGGACTCATCTGCCATGTAGCTAACTCTCAATATGTGAACATGTTGGAATCATCTGACATGTAGCTAGTACTCTATATATGGACATGTTGGACTACTCTCCCATGTAGCTAGTTCTCAGTACATGCACACGTTGGACTCAATTACCATGTAGCTATAAGTCTGTATATGGAATTATTGCACTATTCTGCCATGTAGCAATCTCTCTGTATATGGACATTTTGGCCTTGTCTGCCTTACTCCTAGTCCTCTATTTATCCACATGTTGGATTCATCTGCCATGTATCCAGCTCTCTGTGTATGAATATGTTGGATTCATTTACCTTGTAGCTTGCCCTCTAAATATACACATGATGGACTCCTCTGGCATATAGCTAGTCCTCTATATATACACATGTTGGAGACATCTGCAGTGTAGCTAACACTCAGTATATAGACATGTTGGCCTCATCAGCCATATATCCAGCGCTCTCTGTATGAACATTTTGGACGCATCTGCCTTCTAGCTAGTCCTCTATATATAAACATGTTGGAGTTATCTGCTATATAGTTAACTCTCAGTATATGAACATGTTGGAGTCATCTGACATGTAGCTTGTACTCTATATATGGACATGTTGGACTACTCTGCCATGTAGATTGCTCTCAGTACATGCACACATTGGACTCATCTACCATGTAGTTAGAACTCTGTATATGGAAATGTTGCACTGCTCTGCCATGTAGCTAGCTCTCTGTATATGGATATTTTGGACTCGTCTGCCATGTAGCTAGCTCTCTGTGCATTCATATGTTGGACTGTACTGCCATGTCGGTAACTCTCTGTATATGAATATATTGGAATTGTCTTCCATGTAGCTAGCTGTGAGTATATGGACATACTCATCGACCATGTAGCCAACTCTCTCTGTATGAACTTTTAGACTTATCTGCCTTATACCTAGTCCTCTATATATCCACATGTAGGATTCATCTTCCATGTATCCAGCTCTCTGTGTATGAACATGATGGATTCATTTACTTTGTAGCTAGCCCTCTAAATAGACACATGATGGACTCATCTGTCACATAGCTAGTCCTCTATATATACACATGTGGGACACATCTGCAGTGTACCTAACTCTCAGTATATGGATATGTTGGACTCATCAGCCATGTAGCGAGTTCTCTCTGTATGAACGTTTTGGACTCATCTGCCTCGTAGCTAGTCCTCTATAAATATACATATTGGACTGAACTGCCATGTAGTTAACTCTCAGTATATGGACACGTTGGATTCATCTCCCATGTATCTAATGCTCTCTATATGGACATGTTGGACTACTCTGCCATGTAGCTAGCTCTCAATATATGGACACGTTGAACTCATTTGCCATGTATCTACAACTCTATATGGAAACCTTGCACTACCCTTCCATGTAGCTAGCACTCTATATATGGACAGTTTGGACTTGTCTGCCATGTATCTGGCTCTCTGTGCAAGGATATGTTGGACTGATCTGCCATGTAGGTA
>NW_006409029.1:678733-679800 GCF_000296735.1 Chrysochloris asiatica | reverse complement strand
ATCTGCCATGTAGCTAATCTCAATACATGGACATGTTAGACTCATCTGCTATGTAGCTAAATCTCAGTATATGAGCATATTGGACTTATCTGCCATGTAGCTAGTACTTTGTATATGGACATGTTGGACTTCTTTGCCATGTAACTACCTCTCGGTATATGGACAAGTTGGACTCATCTGTCATGGAGCTAGAACTCTGTATATGGAAATAGTTCATTACTCTACCATTTTGCTAGCTCTCTGTAGATTGACATTTTATACTCGTCTGCCATGTAGCTAGCTCTCTGTGCATGGATATGTTGGACTGAACTTCCATGTAGGTAGCTCTCTGTATATGAACATATTAGACTTGTCTGCCATGTAGCTAGCTCTCAGGGTATGGACATGTTGAATTCATCAGCCATTTCGCTAGCTCTCTTTGTATGAACATGTTGGACTCATCTTCCTTGTAGCTAACTCTCAGTATATGGACACATTGGACTCATCTGCCATGGACATAGAACTCTGTATATGGAAACGTTACACTACTCTACTGTGTTGCTAGCTCTGTGTATATGGACATATTGGACTCGTCTGCCATGTAGCTAGCTCTCTGTGCATGGCTATGTTGAACTCATCTGCCATGTAAGTATCTCTCTGTATATGAACCTGTTATACTTGTGTGCCATGTAGACAGATCTGTGTATATGGATATGTTGGACTCATCAGTGTAGCCAGCTCTCTCTGCATGAACATGTTGGACTCATCTGCCTTGTAGCTACTCCCTTGTATAAACACATGTTGGACTCATCTGCTATATAGCTAAATCTCAGTATATGGACATGTTGGACTCATCTGACATGTAGCTAGTACCCTGAATATGGACATGTTGGATTTCTCTGCCATGTACCTAGCGCTCAGTATATGGACACATTGGACTTATCTGCCATGGAGATAGAACTCTGTATATGGAAATGTGGCACTACTCTGCCGTGTTGCTAGCACTGTTTACATGGACCTATTGGTCTCATCAGCCATGTAGCGAGCTCTCTGGGCATGGATATGTTGGACTGATCTGCCATGTAGGC
>NW_006409029.1:677032-677603 GCF_000296735.1 Chrysochloris asiatica | reverse complement strand
ACTCATCTGCCTTGTATCTAGTTCTCTATATATACACATGTTGGACTCATCAGCCATGTAGCTTAATCTCAATATATGGACATGTTGGACTGATCTGCCATGAAGCTAGTACTCTGTATATGGATATGTTGGACTTCTCTCCCATGTAGCTAGCTCACAGTATATGGACACGTTGGACTCCTGTGCCATGGAGCTAGATCTTTGCATATAGAAATGTGGCACTACTCTGCCGTGTTACTAGCTCTGTGAATATGGACATATTGGACTCATCTGCCATGTATCTAGCTCTCTGTGTATGGCTATGTTGGACTGATCTGCCTTGTATGTAGCTCTCTGTATATGAACATGTTGGATTTGTGTGGCATATAGCTAGATCTTTGTATATGGATATGTTGGACTCATCAGCCATGTAACCAGCTCTCGCTGCATGAACATTTTGAACTCATGTGCCTTGTAGCTAGTCCTCTATATAAATACATGTTGGACTCATCTGCCATGTTGCTAAATCTCAGTATATGGACATATTAGACTCATCTGACATGTAGATAGTACTCTGAATATGGATATGTTG
>NW_006409029.1:673923-675662 GCF_000296735.1 Chrysochloris asiatica | reverse complement strand
TTGTCTGCCCTGTAGCTTGATCTCTGTGTATGGATATGTTGGACTTATCAGCCATGTATCCAGCTCTCTCTGCATTAACATGTTGGACTCATCGGCCTTGTAGCTAGCTAGTCCTCTATATAAACATATGTTGCACTAATCTGCCATGTAGCTAAATCTCAGTATATGGACATGTTGGACTCATCTGCTATGTAGTTATTACTCTGTATATGGACATGATGAACTTCTCTGCTATGTAGATAGCTCTCAGCTAATCTGCCAAGGAGCTAGATCTCGGTATATGGAAATGTGGAACTAAATTGTCATGTTGCTAGCTCTGTGTATATGGACATATTGGACTCATCTGCCATGTAGCTAGCTCTGTTTGCAAGGATATGTTGGACTGATCTGTCATGAAGGTAGCTCTCTGTATATGAACAAGTTGGACTTGTATGCCATGTAGCTAGATCTCTTTATATGGATATTTTGTACTCATTGGCCATATAGCCAGCTGTGTCTGCATGAACGTGTTGTACTCATCTGTCTGGTAGCTAGTCCTCTATATATACACATGTTGGAGCCATCTGCCATGTAGCTAAATCTCAACAGATGGACATGTTGGACTCATCTGCCATGTATCTAGTACTCTGTATATGGACATGTTGGATTTCAATGACATGTAGCTAGCTCTCAGTATATGGACTCGTTGGACTCATCTGCCATGGAGCTAGAACTGTGTATATGTATATGTGGCACTACTCAGCCATGATGCTAGCTCTGTGTATATGGACATATAGGACTCGTCTGCCATGTAGCTAGCTCTCTATGCATGGCTATGTTGGACTGATCAGCCATGTAGGGAGCTCTCTGAATATGAACATGTTTGACTCATCTGCTATGTAGCTAGTACTCTGTATATGGACATGTTGGACCTCTCTGCCGTGTAGCTAGCTCTCAGTATATGGACACGTTGGACTCATTTATATTGGAGCTAGATCTCTGTATATGGAAATGTGGCACTACACTGTTGTGTTGCTACCTCAGCGTATATTGGCATATTGGCCTCATCTGCCATGTAGGTAGCTCTCTGTGCATGGACATGTTGGACTTGTGTGCCATGTAGCTAGTTCTGCGTAAATGGACATGTTCAATTTATCAGCCATGTAGCTAGCTCTCTGTGTATGAAATTAAAGACTCATTTGCTTTGTAGCAAGCCTTCTAAATATACACATTTGGACACATCTGCCATGTAGCTAACTCTCAGTATATGGACACGTTGGACTCACCTGCAAATGTAGCTAGCCGTCTAAATATAAACATTTGCACACATCTGCCATGTAGCTTACTCTCAATATATGGACACATTGGACTCATCTGCCATATAGCTAGAACTCTGTATATGGAAATGATACACTACTCTGATATGTAGTTATCACGCTGCATATAGACATTTTGGACTCCTCTGCCATGTAGCTAACTCTCTGTGCAAGGATATGTTGGACTGATCTGCCTTGTAGGGAGCTCTCTATATATGAACATATATAGAGACTTGTCTGCCATGTAGCTAGATCTCTGTGTATGAACATGTTCGCCTCATCACCCATGTAGCCAGCTCTCTCTGCATTAACATGTTGGACTCATTGGCCTTGTAGCTAGTCCTCTATATAAACACATTTTGGACTCATCTGCTATGTAGCTAAATCTCAGTATATGGACATGTTGGACTCATCTGCTATGTAGCTAGTACTCTGTATATGGAC
>NW_006409029.1:670444-673408 GCF_000296735.1 Chrysochloris asiatica | reverse complement strand
CGTTGGACTCATCTGCCATATAGCTAGAACTCTGTATATGGAAATGATACACTAATCTGCCATGTAAATAACACGCTGTATATGGACTTATAGGCCTCGTCTGCCATGTAGCTAACTCTCCGTGCAAAGATATGTTGGACTGATCTGCCATGTAGGTTGTTGTTGTTGTTGTTGTTGTTGTTGTTATGTGCAATTGAGTCGGTTCCGACCCATAGCGACCCTGTAGAGGGTTTCCAAAGATGTAAATCTTTATGGGAGTAGAAAGCCTCATGTTTCTCCCACGGAGCAGCTGGTAGTTTCGAACCACTGACCTTAAGGTTCGCAGCCCGATTTGTAACCACTACGCTACCAGAGCTCTGTGCAAAGATATGTTGGACTGTTCTGCCATGTAGGTAGCTCTCTGTATATGAACATATTGGACTTATCTACCATGTAGCTAAATCTCTGTGTATGGATATGTTGGATTCATCAGCCATGTAGCCAGTTCTCGATGCATGAAAATGGACTCATCTGCCTTGTAGCTAGTCCTCTATATAAACACATGTTGGACACATCTGCCATATAGCTAAATCTCAGTATATGAACATGTTACACTCATCTGCTATGTTGGTAGTACTCTGTATATGGACATGTTGGACTTCTCTGCCATTTAGAGAGCTCTCAGTATATGGACACGTTGGGCTCCTCTGCCAAGGAGATAGGCCTCTGTATATGGAAATGTGGCACTACCCTTTCGTGTTGCTAGCTCTGTGAATATGCACATATTGGACTCGTCTGCCTTGAAGGTAGCTCTCTGTGAATAGATATGTTGGACTGATGTGCCATGTAGGTAGCTCTCTGTATGTGAACATTTGGACTTCTCTGCCATGTAGCTAGCTCTCAGTATGTGGACATGTTGAATTCATCAGCCATGTATCTAGCTCCTGTGTATGAACATGTTGGACTTATCTGCCTTGTAGTTAGCCCTCTAAATATAAACCTTTGGACACATCTGCCATGTAGCTAACTCTCAATATATGGACACGTTGGACTCATCTGCCATGTAGCTAGAACTCTGTATATGGAAATGATGCACTACTCTGACATGTAGCTAGCATTCTGTATATGGACATTTTGGACTCATCTGCCAATGATATGTTGAACTGATCTGCCGTGTAAATAGCTCACTGTATATGAACATGTTGAACTTGTGTGCCATATAGATAGAAATCTGTATATGGATATGTTGGACTCATCAGCCATGTAGCCAGCTCTCTCTGCATTAACATGTTGGACTCATCGGATTTGTAGCTAGTCCTCTATATAAACACATGTTTCATTCATCTGCCATGTAGTTAAATCTCAGTATATGGACATGTTGAACTCATCTGCTATGTAGCTAGTACAATGTATATGGACATGTAGGACTTCTTTGCCTAGTAGCTAGCTCTTAGTATATGGAAATGTTTCACTAGTCTGCCATGGAGCTAGATCTCTGTATATGGAAATGTGGCACTACTCTGCAGTGTTGTTTTCTCTGTGTATGTGGAACTATTGGACTCGTCTGCCTTGTAGCTAGCTCTCTGTACATGGATATGTTGGATTGATCTGCCATGTCAGTAGCTCTCTGTATATGAACATTTGTCCTTGTCTGCAATGTAGCTAGATCTCTGTGTATGGATATGTTGGACTCTTCCAACATGTAGCCAGCTTTCTCTGCATGAACATGTTGGACTCATCTGCCTTTTAGCTAGTCCTCTATATATACACATGTTCTACTCATCTTCCATGTAGCTAAATCTCAATATGTGGACATGTTGGACTCATCTGCCATGTAGCTAGTACTCGGAATATGGACGTGTTGGATTTCTTTGCCATGTAGCTAGCTCTCAGTATATGCATATGTTGCACTAATCTGCCATGGAGCTAGATCTCTGTATATGGAAATGTGGCACCACTCTGCATTGTTGCTATCTCTTGATGTATATGGACATATTGGACTTGTCTGCCTTGTAGCTAGCTCTCTGTACATGGATATGTTGGACTGATCTGCCATGCAGGTAGCTCTCTGTATAGGAACATGTTGGAATTGTGTGACATGTAGATAAATCTCTGTATATGGATATGTTGGACTCATCAGACATGTAGCCAGCTCTCTCTGCATGAATATGTTGGACTCATCTGCCTTGTAGCTATTCCTCTATATAAACACATATTGGACTCATCTGCCATGTAGCTAAATTTCAATATATGGACATGTTGGACTTATCTGCCATGTAGCTAGTACTCTGTATATGGACATATTGGATTCTCTGCCAAGTAGCTAGCTCTCAGTATATGGACACGTTGGACTCATTTGCCAAGTAGCTAGAACTCTGTATATGGAAAGGTTGCACTACTCTGCCATGTTGCTAGCTTTATGTACATGGATATATTGGACTATATAGCCATGTATCGAGCTCTCTTTGCATGGATATGTTGGACTTATCTGCCATGTAGGTAGCTCTCTGTACATGGCCATGTTGGACTTGTCTACTATGTAGTTATAGTTCTGTATATAGATAGTTTGGATTCAACAGCCTTGTCGGGAGCTCTCTCTGCGTGAACATGTTGGACTCTTCTGCCTTGTAGCGAGTCCTCTCTATATATACACATGTTGGACTCATCTGCCATGTAGCTAAATCTCAGTATATGGACATGTTGGACTCAATTGCCATGTAACTAATACTCTGTATATGGACATGTTGGACTTCTCTGTCATGTAACTAGCTCTCAGTATATGAACACATTGGACTCATCTGCCATGTAGCTAATACTCTGTATATGGAAATGGTGCACTACTGTGCCATGATGCTACCTCTCTGAATATGGACATTGTGGACTCTTCTGCCATGTAGCTAGCTCTCTGTGCATGGATATGTTGGACTGATCTGCCATGTAGTTAGCTCTCTGTATATGAACATTTGTACTTGTCTGCCATGTAGC
>NW_006409029.1:667386-668096 GCF_000296735.1 Chrysochloris asiatica | reverse complement strand
ACTTGTGTGTCATATAGATAAATTTCTTTATAGGGATATGTTGTACTCATCAGACATATAGCCAGCTCTCTCTGCATGAACATGTTGGACTCATCTTCCTTGTAGCTAGTAATCTATATAAACACAGGTTCTACTCCTCTGCCATGTAGGTAAATCACAGTATATACACATGTTGGACTCATCTGCCATGTAGCTGCAACTCTGTGTATGGAAATGTGGCACTGCTCTGCCATGTCGCTAGCTCTCTTTATGTGGACATGTTACACTCGTCTGCCATGGAGCTAGAACTCTGTTTATGGAAATGTGACACTACTGTGCCATATTGCTAGATTTGTGTATATGGTCATATTGGACTCATCTGTCATGTAGCTAGCTTTTGTTCATGGGTATGTTGGAGTGATCTGCTACGTAGGTAGCTCACTGCATGAGAACATGTTGGACTTGTCTGCCATGTAGCTAGATCCCTGTATATACCCATGTTGTACGCATCTGACATGTAGCTAAATCTCAGTATATGGACATGTTGGACTCATCTGCCATGTAGCTAAATCTCAGTATATGGACATGCTGGACTCATCTGCCATGGAGCTAGTACTCTGTATATGGACATGTTGCACTTCTCTGTCATGTAGCTAGCTCTCAGTATATGGACACGTTGTACTCATATGCCATGTAGCTGGATCTCTGTGTATGGAAATGTGGCACTGCTC
>NW_006409029.1:658062-658710 GCF_000296735.1 Chrysochloris asiatica | reverse complement strand
CTCATCTCCCATGAAGCTGGCACTCTGTATATGGATATGTTGGTCTACTCTGCCATGTAGCTAGCTCTCAGTATATGGACACATTGGACTCATCTGCCATGTAGCCAGCTCTCTTTGTATGAACATGTTGAACACATCTGCCATGTAGGTAACCCTCTAAATATACACATGATGAACTCATCTGCCATGTAGCTAGTAGTCTGTATAGGGAAATCTTACACTACTTTGCCATGAAGCTGGCTCTCTGTATGTGGACATTTTGGACTCTCCTGTCATGTAGCTAGTTCTCTGTATATAGACTTGTTGGACTCATCAGTCATGTTGTCAGCTCTCTGTGTATCAGCATGTTAGACAACTTTGTCTTTTAGGTAGTCCTCTATATATACACATGTTGGACTGCTGTGCCATGTAGCTAACTCTCAGTATATGGACATGTTGGGCCCATCAGCCAGGTAGCCAGGTATGTGTGTATGAACATTTTGGACTTATCTTCCTTATAGCTAGTACTCGGTATATTCACATGTTGGACACATCTACCATGTAGCTAACTCTTAGTATATGGACATGTTGGACTCATCTTGCATGTAGCTAGAACTCTATATATGGAAATGTTGCACTACTCTGCCATGTAGCTAGCTCGCTGTATAT
>NW_006409029.1:654700-656508 GCF_000296735.1 Chrysochloris asiatica | reverse complement strand
TGAACTTCTCTGCTATGTATCTATCTATCTTTATATGAACATGTTGGACTCATCAGCCATGCAGCCAACTCTTTGTGTATGAACATGTTGAACTCAACTTCCTGGTAGCTATTCCTCTATATATACACATGTTGCACTTATCTGCTATGTAGGTAACTCTCAGTATATGGACATGTTGGACTTATCTTCCATGTATGTAGTACTCTATATATGGAAATGATGGACTACTCTGCCATGTAGCTAATTCTCTATATGGACATGTTGGACTCAATTTACATGTAGCTAGAAGTCTGTATATGAAAATGTTGCACTACTCTGCCATGTAGCTAGATGTCTGTATGTGGACACGTTGGTATCATCTGCCATGTTGCTAGATTTCAGTATATGGACACATTGGAAGCATCTGCCATTTAGCTGGAATTCTGTCTATGGAAATGATGCACTACACTGCCATGTAGCTAATTCTCTGTATATGGACACATTGACCTCATCTGCCATGTACCTAGAATTCAATATATGGAAACGTTGTACTACTCTGCCATGGAATTAGCTGTCTGTAAGTGGAAATACTGGACTCATCTGCCATGTAGCTAGAACTATGTACAGTATATGGAAATGTTGCACTACTCTGCCATGTAGCTAGCTCTCTGTTTATGGACACATTGGATTTGTCTGTCATTTAGCTAGAACTCTGTATATGGAAATGTTGCACTACTCTGCCATGTAGTTAACTCTCTGTATATGGACATTCTGGATTCATCAGCCATAGAGCCTCTTCTCTCTGTAAGGACATGTTGGACTCATCTGACATATAGCCAAGCCTCTATATATACACATGTCGGACTCATCTGCCATGTAGCTAACTCCCAGTATATGGACATGATGGACTCATCCGCCGTCTAGCTTGAACTCTCTATATGGAAATGTTGCACTAATCTGCCATGTAGCTAGTTCTTTGTATATGATCACGTTGGACTCATCTGCCATGTAACTTGAACCTGTATATGGATATGTTGCGCTACTCTGCCATAAAACTAGCTCTCTGTATATGGACACATTGGAATCATCTGCCATGTAGCTAGCTCTCAGGTTATGGAAATGTTTTACTCATCTGCCATGTAGCTAGAACTCTGTATATGGAAATGTTGCACTACTCTGCAATGTAGCTAGCTCTCTGTATATTGACACATTGGACTCATCTGATATGTAGCTAGAACTCTATCAGTGGAAATGATGCAGTACTCTGCCATGTAGCTAGTTCTCTGTATATGGACACGTTGACCTCATCTGCCATGTACCTAGAATTCGGTATATGGAAAAGTTGTACTACTCTGCCATGGAGTTAGCTCACTGTAAGTGGACATTTTGGATTCATCTGCCATGTAGCAAGCTCTCTGAACATGGATAGGTTGGATTGATCTGCTATGTAGGTAGCTCTCTGTATATGAGGATATTGGCATTGTTTGCAATATAGCTAGCCCTCTAATTATAAACATGTTGGCCTCATGTGCTTCTAGGCTAACTCTCAGTATTTATACATGCTGAACTAATCTGGATTGTATCCTGCTCTCTGTGTATGAACATGTTGGACTCATCTGTATTGTAGCTAGCACTCTAAATATACACATGTTGGACTCATCTTCCATGTAGCTAGAACTCTTTATATGGAAATGTTTCACTATTCTGCCATGTAGCTAGCTCTCTGTATATGGTCATTTTGGACTCATCTGCAACTTTGGCTAGTTCTCTGTACATGGATATGTTGGACTGATCTACCATGTAGGTATCTCTCTGTATATGAACATATT
>NW_006409029.1:652529-653630 GCF_000296735.1 Chrysochloris asiatica | reverse complement strand
TGCCATGTAGGTAGTTCTCTGTACATGAATATGTTGGAGAAGGCTGCCATGTTGCTTACTCTCTGTATATGGACTTGTAACACTCATCAGCCATGTAGCCAGCTCTCTCTGTATGAACATGCTGCACTCATCTGCCTTGTATCTTTCCCTATAAATTTACCCATGTTGGACTCATCTGCTATATAGCTAACTCTGTATATGGACATGTTGGGCTCATTTGATATGTAGCTAGTAGTCTGTATATGGACATGTTGGATTACTCTACCAGGTAGCTAGCTCTCAATATATGGACACGTTGGACTACTCTGCCGTGTAGCTAGTACTCAGTATATGGACATGTTGGACTACTCTGTGAAGTAGCTAGCTCTTAGGATATGGACACTTTGGACTCATCTGCCATGTAGATAGAACAGTGTATATGGAAATCTTGCAATACTCTACCATGTAGCTAGCCCTCCGTATATTGACATTTTGGACTCTTATGCAATGTAGCTAGCTCACTGTAAACGGGTATGCTAGACGGATCTGTCATGTAGTTAGCGCTCTGTATATGAACATATTGGATTTGTTTGCCATGTAGCTAGCTCTCAATATATGGACATGTTGGAGTTATCAGCCATGTAGTCAGCTCTCTATGTATGAACATGATGGACTCATCTGCTTTGAATCGAGCCCTCTAAATATACCCATGTTGGACTCATCTGCTATGTAGCTAACTCTCAGTATATGGCCATAATGGACTCATTTGCCATGTAGCTAGTATTCTGTATATGGACATGTTGGAATACTCTGCCATGAAGCTAGCTCTCAGTATATGACACGTTGGACTCATCAGACTTGTAGCTAGAACTCTGTATATGGAAATGTTGCACTTCTCTGCCATGTAGCTTGCTCTCTGAATTTGGACATATTGGATTCATCTGCCATGTAGCTAGCTCTCTGTATATGGATATATTGGACTGATTTGCCTTGTAGTTAGCTCTCTGTATATGAATATATGGGACTCATCTGTCTTGTAGCTAACTCTCCGTATATGTACATGTTGGACTCATCTGTCATATAGCTAGTACTACTCTGTAGATGGACATGTTGGACTACTCT
>NW_006409029.1:645668-651619 GCF_000296735.1 Chrysochloris asiatica | reverse complement strand
TGCCATGTAGGTAGCTCTCTTAATATGATCATATTGGACTTGTCTGCGATGTAGGTAGCTCTCAGTTTATGGATATGATGGACTCATCAGCCATGTAGCCATCTCTCTGTGTATGAACATGTTGAGCTTATCTGCCTTGCATCAACTCGAAAAATACACATATTGGTCTCATCTGCCATTTAGCTATATGGGCATGTTGGACTCATCTACCATGTAGTTAGTACGCTGTATGTGGGCATGTTTGAGGATCCTGCCATGCAGCTAGCTCTCAATATATGTACATGTTGGACACATCTGCCATGTAGCTAGAACTCTATATGTGGAAATGTTGCACTACTCTGCCATGTAGCTAGCTCTCTGTATATGGAAATTTTGGACTCGTCTGCCATGTAGCTACATCTCTGTGCATGGATATCTTAAACTGATCTGTCATGTAGGTAGCTCTCTGTATATGAACATATTGGACTTGTCTGCCATGTAGCTAGCTCCCTATATATGGACATGTTTCACTCATCAGTTATGTAGTCAGCTCTGTATTTGAACATATTGGACTTGTGTGCCATTTATATAGTTCTCTGTATATAGACATGCGGGACTCATCACACATGTAGCCAGCTCTCTCTATATGAACATGTTAGACTCATATGCCATTTAGGTAGTCCTTTATATATACACATGTTGTACTCATCTGCCATGAACCTAACTCTCAGTATATGGACATGTTGGTCTTATCTGACATGTAGCTTCTACTCTGTATATGGACATGTTGCACTACTCTGCTTTGTAGCTAGCTCTTTTTATATGGACATTTAGTCTGCCATGTACCTACCTCTTTGTACATGGATATGTTGGACTGATCTGTAATGTCGGTAGCTCTCTGTAAGTGAACATATTGTACTTGTCTGCCTTGCAGCTAGTTCTCTATACATGGTTGGACTCAACAACCATTTAGCTAGTTCTCTCTGTATGAATATACTGGATCCATCTGCCTTGTAGCTAGTGCTCTATATATACACATGTTGAACTCATCTGTCATGTAGATAACTCTCAGTATATGGATATTTTGAACTCATCTGCCATGTAGCTAATACTCTGTATATGGACATGATGGCCTACTCTCCTATCTAGCTACCTCTCAGTATATGGACATGGTGGGCTTATCTGCCATTTAGCGAGAACTCTGTATATGGAAATGTTGTACTACTCTGCCATGTAGCTAACTCTCTGTATAGAGATATTTTGGAGTTGTCCTCCATGTATCTACCTCTATGTGCATGGATATGTTGGACTGGTTTCCCATGTAGGTAACTCTCTGTATATGAACATACTGGATTTGTCTGCCATGTAGATAGCTCTCTGTATATGGACATGTTCGACTCATCAGCCATGTAGACAACTCTCTGTGGATAAACATGTTGGACTTATCTGCCATTTAGCTTGTCCTCTATATATACACATGTTGGACTCATATGACATGTAGCTAGCTCTCAGTATATGGACATGTTGGATTCATCTGCCATGTAGCTAGTACTCTGTATCTGGACATGTAAGACTACTCTGCCATGTAGCAAGCTCTCATATATGGACACGTTGGACTCATCTGCCATGTAGCTAGAAATCTGTGCATGGAAATGTTGTACTACCCTGCCATGTAGCTAGCTCTCTTTATATGGTTATATTGGACTCATCTGCCATGTGTTTACCTCTCTCTGTATGGATACGTTGGACTGATCTGCCAAGTAGGTAGCTCTCTGTATATGAACATATTGGGCTTGTCTGCCATGTAGCTAGCTCTTTATTTATGGACATTTTGAACTCATCAGTCATGCAGCCAGCTCTTTCTGTATGAACATGTTGAACTCATCTGCCTTGTAGCTAGTCCTCTATACATATACATGTTGGACTCATCTGCCATGGAGCTAATACTCTGTATATGGACATGTTGGACTACTTTCTCATGTAGCTATCTCTCAGTATACGAACATGATGAACTGATCTGCCATGTAGGTAGTACTCTTTATATGGAAATGTTGCACTACACTGGCATGTAGCTAGCTCTCTTTATATGGACATTTTGGACTCGTCTGCCATGTGGCTAGCTCTCTGTTCATGGATACGTTGTACTGATCTGCCATGTAGTTAGCTCTCGGAATATGGACATATTGGACTTGTCAGACATGTAGGTAGCTGTCTGTATATGGACATGTGGGACTCATCAGACATGTAGCCAGCTCTCTCTGTATGAACATAATGGCCTCATCTGCCTTGTAGCTAGTACTCTGTATATGGACACGTTGTACTGATCTGCCATGTAGGTAACTCTCTGTATATGAACATATTGGACTTCTCTGTCATGTAGGTAGCTCTCAGTATATGGACATGTTAGACTCACCAGCCATGGAGCCATCTCTATGGGTATGAACATGTTGGCCTCATCTGTCTTGTAGCCAGTCCTCTAAATATACACATGTTGGACTCATCTGCCAAGTAGTTAACTCTCAGTATATGGACATGTTGGACTCATCTGCCATGTAACTAGTACTCTGTATGTGGACATTTTGGACTACTCTGCCATGTAGCTAGCTCTCAGTATATAAACACGTTGGACTAATTTGCCATGTAGCTAGAACTCTGTATATGGAAATATTGCTCTACTCTGCACTGTAGCTAGGTCTCTGTATATGGACATTTTAGACTTGTCTATCATATAACTACCTCACTGTGCATGGATTTGTTGGAATGATCTGCCACTTAGGTAGCTCTGTGTATATGACCATGTTGGACTTGTCTGCCATGTAGCTAGCGCTTTAAGCATGGATATGTTGGACTGATCTGCCATGTAGATACCTCTCTGCATTTGAACATATCGGACTTGTCTGCCCTTTAGGTAACTCTCAGTATATGGACATGTTACCTTCATCAGCCATATAGCCAACTCTCTGTGTATTAACATGTTGGACTCATCTGACTTCTAGCTTGTCCTATAAATGTACACATGATGTATTCATCTGCCATGTAGCTAACTCTCTTTATAAGGACATGTTGGAATCATCTACCATGTAGCTTGTACTCTGTATAGGATCATGTTGCACTACTCTGCCAAGTACCTAGCTCTCGTATATAGACATGTTGGACTCATCTGCCATGTAGTTAGAAGTCTGTATATGGAAATGATGCACTACTCTGCCATGTAGCTAGCTCTCTCTCTATGGGCATTTGGGAATATTCTGCCATGTAGCTAGCTTTCTGTTTATAGATATATTTGACTGATATGCCATAGGTCGCTCTATGTATATAAACATATTGGACATTTCTGCAATGTAGGTGGTTCTCAGTATAAGGACATGTTGGACTCATCAGCCATGTAGCCAGTTCTTTGTGTATGTACATGTTGGACTCATCTGCCTTATAGCTTGCCTTATAAATGTACATATGTGGTTTCATCTGCCATGTAATTAACTCTCAATATATGGACATGTTGGTCTCATCTGCATTGTAGCTAGTACTCTGTATATGCACTTGTTGGACTGCCCTGCCATGTCGCTAACTCTCTGTATATGGACACGTTGCACTCATCTTCCTTGTAGCTAGATCTCTGTATATCGAAATGTTGCACTACTCTGCCATGTAGCTAGCTCTCTGTATATGGACATTGTGGACTCGTCTGCATGTGGATAGGTCTCTATGCATGGATATGTTGGACTGATCTGCCATGTAGGTAACTCTATGTATATGAACATATTGGACTTGTCTGCAATGTAGCTAGCTCTTTGTTTATGGACATGTTGGACTCATCAGTCATGTAGCCAGCTCTCTCTGAATGAACATGTTGAACTCAACTGCCTTGAAGTTGTCCTCTATATATACAAATGTTGTACTCATCTGCCATGTAGCTAACTCTCAGTATATGAGCATGTTGGACTCATCTGCCATGTAGCTAGTACTCTGTATATGGAAATGTTGCACTACACTGCCATGTAGCTAGCTCTCTGTATATGGACATTTAGGACTCATCTGCCATGTAGCTAGCTCTCTGATGATGGATATGTTGGACTGATCTGCCATGTAGATAGCTCTCTGTATATGGACATGTGGGACTCATCAGCCATGTAACCAGCTCTCTCTGTATGAACATATTGGACTAATCTTCCTCGTAGCTAGTACTCTGTATATGGAAATGTTGCACTACTCGGCCATGTAGCTCTTGTATATGGACATTTTGGGTTCGTCTGCCATGTAATTAGGTCTCTGTGCATGGATATGTTGGACTGATTTGCCATGTAGGTAGTTCTCTGTATATGGACACGTTTGAATCATCTGCCATGTCGATAGAACTCTGTATATGGAAATGTAGCACTACTTTGCCATGCAACTAGCACTCTGTATATGAACATATTAGACTTGTCTGCGATGTAGCTTGCTCTCTGTATATGAACATAAGGGACTCATCAACCATGAAGGCAGCTCTCTCTGTATGAACATGTTGAAATCATGTGCCTTGTATCTAGTATTCTATATATACACATATTGGATTCTTCTGCCATCTCTCAGTATATGGACATGTTGGACTACTCTAACATGTAGCTGGCTCTCTCTGCATGGTTATGTTTGACTGATTTGCCATGTAAGTACCTCTCTGTATTTGAACATATTAGACTTGGCTGCCATATAGCTAGCTCTCTGTATAAGGACATGTGGGACTCATCAGACATGTAGTCAGCTCTCTCCATATGAATATATTGAACACATCTGCCTTGTTTCTATTCCTCTGTATATACACATGTGTAGCCAGTTCTCTCTGTATGAACATGTTTGACTCATCTACCTTGTAGTTACTCCTCTATATATACAAATTTTGGACTCATCTGCCATGTAGCTAGTACTCTATATATGGACATGTTGGACTATTCTGCCATGTAGCTAGCTCTCAGTATATGAACATGTTGGACTCATATGCCATGTCCTTAGAACTCTGTATATGGAAATGTACCACTACTCTGCCATGCAGCTAGCTCTCTGCATATGTACATTTTGGTCTCGTCTGCCATGCAGCTAGCTCTCTATGCATGGATATGTTGGACTGAACTGTCATGTAGTTAGCTCTCTGTATATGAACATGTTGGATTTGTCTGTCTTGTAGCTAGCTCTCTGTATCTGGACATGTAGGACTCATAAGCCATGTAGTCATTTATCTGTGTATTAACATGTTGGACTAATCTGCCTTGTAGCTTGCCCTCTAAATGTACACATGTTGGACTCATCTGCCATGTGGCTACTCTCTGTATGTGGACATGTTGGAATCATCGGCCATGTAGCTTGTACTCTGTATATGGACATGTTGCACTACTCTGCCAAGTACCTAGCTCTCAGTGTATGGACATGTTGGTCTCATCTGCCATGTAGGTAGAACTCTGTATATGGCAATGTTTCACTACTCTGCCATGTAGCTTGGTCTCACTATATGGACATTTTGGACTCTTATACCATGTAACTAGCTCTCTATTCATGGATATATTGGACTGATCTGCCATAAGTAGATCTCTGTATATGATCATATTGGATTAGTCTGCCATATAGGTAGCTCTCAGTATATGGACATGTTGGACTCAATGGCCATGTAGCCAGCTCTCTGTGTATGAACATGTAGGCCTCATCTGCCTTGTAGGTAGTCCTCTAAATATACACATGTTGGACTCATTTGTCATGTAGCTAACTCTCAGTATATGGACACGTTGGACTCATCTGCCATGTAGATAGATCTCTGTATATAGAAAAGTTGCACTACTCTTCCATGTAGCTAGTTTAGGTATATGGACATTTTGGACTCGTCTACAACGTAGCTAGCTCTCTGTGCATTGATATGTTGGACTGATCTGCCATGTAGGTAGCTCTCTGTATATGAACATATTGGACTTGTCTGCCAAGTAGCTACCTCTCTGTATATGGACATG
>NW_006409029.1:639840-645568 GCF_000296735.1 Chrysochloris asiatica | reverse complement strand
TAGGTAGCTCTCTGTATATGAACATATTGGACTTGTCTGCCAAGTAGCTACCTCTCTGTATATGGACATGTTGGACTCATCAGCCATGTAGCCAGTTCTCTCTGTATGAACATGTTGGACTCATCTGTGTTTTATCTAGTCCACTCTATATACACAAGTTGGACTCATGTGTATTGTAGCTAACAGGCAGTATATGGACATATTAGATTCAACTGCCATGTAGCTAGTACTCTTTATATGGACATGTTGGACTACTCTGCCATGTAGCTAGCTCTCAGTATATGGAAACGTTGGACTCTTCTGCCATGTAGCTAGATCTCCGTATAAGGAAATGTTGCATTCCCTGCCATGTAGCTAAATCTCTTTATATGGACATTTTGGACTTGTCTGCCATGTAGCTAGATCTCTGTGCATTGATATGTTGGACTGATCTGCCATGTAGGTAGCTCTGTGTATATGAACATATTGAAATTGTCTGCTATGTAGCTAGCTCTCTTTATATGGACATGTTGAACTCATCAGCCATGTAACCATCTCTCTTTGTATGAACATGTTGAACTAATATGAATTGTAGCTAGTTTTCTATATATACACATGTTGGACTCATCTGCCATGTAGCTAATTCTCAGTATATGGACATGTTGGACTGCTCTGCCATGAAGCAAGCTCTCAGTGCATGTATATGCTGGACTGATCTGCCATGTAAGTATCCCTCAGTATAGGATCAAATTGAATTTGTCTGCCATGAAACTAGCTCTCTGTATACGTACATGTGGTACTCATCAGCCAGGGAGCTAGCTGTCTCCGAATGAACATAATGGACTCATCTGCCTTGTAGCTAGTCCTCCTTACATACACATATTGGACTCATCATCCGTGTAGCCAGCTATCTCGGTATGAACATGTTGGACTCATCTACCTTGTGGCTAGTCCTCTATATATACACATGATGGACTCATAAGCCATGTAGCTAATTCTCCGTATATGTACATGTTGGACTCATCTGCCATGTAGCTAGTACTCTGTATATGGACATGTTGGACTACTCTGCCATGTACCTGGCTCTCAGTATATGAACACATTGTACTAATCTGCCCTGTAGCTGGATCTCTGTATATGGAAATGTTACAATATTCTGTCATGTATATGGACATTTTGGACTTGTCAGCCATGTAGCTAGCTGTCTGTGCATGGATATGATGGACTGATCTGCCATGTAGGTAGCTCTCTGTATATGATCATATTGGACTGGTCTGCCATGTAGCTACCTCTCTGTATATGGACATTTTGGATTCATCAACCATGTAGCCAGCTCTCTCTCTATGAGCATGTTGCATTCATCTCCCTTGTATCTTTCCCTATAAATATACACATGTTGGACTCATCTGCCATACAGGTAATTTTCAGTATATGGACATGTTAGACTCATTTGCTATGTATCTTGAACTCTGTATATGGACATGTGGGACTACTCTGCCATGTTTTTAGGTCTGAGTATATGGACATGTTGGACTCATCAGCCATGTAGCTAGATCTCAGTATATGGACATGTTGGACTACTCTGCGATGTAGCTAGCTCTCAGTACATGGACATGTTGGAATCATCTGCAATGTATCTAGAATTCTGTACATGGAAATGTTGCATTATTTTGCCATGTAGCTAGTTCTCTGTATATTGACACGTTGGACTCATCTGCCATTTACCTAGAACTGTGTATTTGGAAATTTTGCAGTACTCTGCCACGAAGCTACCTCTCTGTATATGGACTTGTTGGACTCTTCTGACATGTAGCTATAACTCTGTATATGGAAATGATGCACTACTCTGCCATATAGGTAGCTCTCTTCATATGTACATTTTGGACTTGTCTGCCATGTAGCTAGCTGTTTGTAAATGGATATGTTGGACTAATCTTCCATGTAGGTAGCTCTATGTATATGAACATATTGTAATTGTTTACCATGTAGCAAGCACTCATATAAGGACATGTTGGACTCATCAGTCATGTAGCCAGCTCTCTGTGTATGAACATGTTGGACTCATCTGCCTTATAGCGAGCCCTTTAAATATACACATGTTGGACTCATCTGCCATGTAACTAACTCTCAGTATATGGACATGTTGGACTCATCTGCCCTGTAGGTTGAACTCTGTATATGGACATGTTTGACTACTCTGCCATGTAGCTAGCTCTCTGTATATGGACACGTTGGACTCATCTACCTTGTACCTAGAACTCTATATATAGAAATATTGCACAAATCTGCCAAATATCTATCTCTGTGTACATGGACATGTTGGAGTGATCCGACATGTAGGTAGCTCTCTGTACATGAACGTGTATGATTTGTCTGTCATGTAGCTAGCTCTTAGTTTACGGACATGTTGGAGTCATCTGCCATTTAGTTAGAACTCTGTATATGGAAATGTTGCACTACTCTGCGATATAGATACATCTGTGTATATGAACATATTTGACTTGTCTGCCATGTAGTTAGCTCTCTGTGTATGAACATGTTGGACTCATTAGCCATGTAGCCATCTCTATTTGTATGAACATGTTGGGCTCATCTGCATTGGTGATAGTAATCTATATGTACACATGTTGGACTCATCTGCCATAAAGCTAACTCTCAGTTACGGCCATGTTGGCCTCATCTGCCATGAAGCCAGTGCTCTGTATATGGAAATGTTGCACTACTCTGCCCCATAGCTAACTATCTGTGCATGGATATGTTGGATTGATCTGCTATATAAGTAGCTCTCTGTATATGAACAATTAGATTTGTCTGCCATGTAGCTAGCTCTCAGTATATGGACATGTTGGTCTCAACAGCCATCTGTCTCTGTATGAACATGTTGCACTCATCTGCCTTGAAGCTTGCCCTATAAATATACACATGTTGGACTCATCTGCCATGTAGCTAACTCTAAGTATATGGACATGATGGTTTCATCTGCCATGTAGCTAGGCCTCTGTATATGGAATTGTTGGACTACTCTGTCATGAAGCTGGCTCTCAATATATTGACACTTTGAACTCATCTGCCATGTAGCTAGAACTCTGTATATGGAAATGTTGCACTACTCTGCCATGAAGCTAGCTCTCCATGGACATTTTGTACTTGTCTACCAAGTAGCTAGCTCTCTGTGCTTGGATATGTTAGAGTGATCTGCCATGTAGATAACCCTCTGTACAAGAACATATTGGAGAAGACTTCCATGTAGCTAGCTCTCTGTATATGGACATGTTGCACTCATCAGCCATCTAGCCAGCTCTCTTTGTATGAACATTTTGCACTCATCTGCCTTATATCTTTCCCTATAAATATAAACATGTTGGACTCATCTGCTATATAGCTAACTCTCAGTATTTGGACATGTTGGACTCATTTGCTATATAGCTAGTACTCTGTATATGGACATGTTGGCCTACTCTGCCATGTAGCTAGCTCTCAGTGTATGGTCACGTTGGACTCATCTGCTATGTAGCCAGTATTCTGTATAAGAACATGTTGGACTACTCTGTGATGTAGCTAGCTCTCAGTATATGGACATGTTGGACTCAACTGTCATGTAGCTACAACTCTGTGTTTTCAAATGTTGCATTACTCTGCCATGTAGCTAGTTCTCTGTTTATCGAGTTGTTGGAATCTTCTTCCATGTAGTTAGAACTCTGTATATGGAAATGTTGCACTACTCTGCAATGTAGCTAGCTCTCTGTATATGGACACTTTGTACTAATCTGCGATGTAGCTAGCTCTCAGTATATGGACACGTTGAAATCATCTTCCATATAGCTAGAACTCTGTATATGGGATGTTGCACTACTCTGCCAGAAAGATACCTCTCTGTATATGAACATGTTGGACTTGTCTGCAATATAGTTAGATCTTTCTATGTGGACATGTTGGACTCATTATCCATGTAGCCATCTCTCTCTGTATGAACATGTTGGACTCATCTGCCTTGGTGATAGTATTCTATATGTACACATGTTGGACTTATCTGCCATAACACTAACTCAGTATATGGCCATGTAGGACTCATGCCATGTAGCTATTACAATGTATATGGACATGTTTGACTTCTTTGCCAAGTAGCTAGCTCTCAGTATATGGACACTTTGACCTCATCAGCCACGAAGCTAGAGCTCTGTATATGGAAATGTGGCACTACTTTGCCATGTAGCTAACTCTGTGTATATGGACATTTTTACTCTTCTGCCATGTAGCTAGCTATCTGTGCATGGATATGTTGGAATGATATACCATATAGGTAGGTCTCTGTATATGAACATATTGGACTTGTCTTCCTTGTAGCTAGCTCTCAGTATATGGACATGTTGGACTCAACAGCCATGTAGACATCTGTCTCTTTATGAACATGTTGAACTCATCTGCCTTGAAGCTTGCCCAGTAAATATAATCATGTTGGATTCATCAGCCATGTAGCTAACTTTCAGTATATGGACGTGTTGGACTACTCTGCCATGTAGCTGGTCCTCTATATATGGACATGTTGGATTTCCCTGCCATGAAGCTAGCTCTCAGTATAGGGACACTTTGAAATCCTCTGCCATATAGCTAACTCTCAGTATATGGACATGTTGGATGAATTTGCTATGTAGCTAGTATTCTGTATATGGACATGTTGGAGTACTCTGCCATGTAGCTAGCTCTCAATATATGGACATGTTGGATTACTCTGCCATGTAGCTAGTACTCTGTATATGGACATGTTGGAGTACTCTGCGATGTAGCTAGCTCCCAGTATACGGGCACTTTGGACTCATCTGCCATGTAGCTAGAACTCTGTACATGGATATGATGCACTACTCTGAAATGTAGCTAGCTCTCTGTGTATTGTCACTTTGGATTCATGTGCCATGTAGCTAGAACACTGTAAATGGAAATTTTGCATTTCTCTGCCATGTAGCTGGCTCTCTCTATATGGACATGTTGGACTCACCTGCCATGTAGCTATAACTCTGTATATGGAAATGCTTCACTACTCTGCCATGTAGCTAGCTGTCTGTATATGAACTTGTTGGACTCTTCTGCCATGTAGCTAGAACTCTGTATATGAAAATGTTGCACTACTCTGCCATGAACCTAGCTCTCTGTATATGGACATTTTGGACACGTCTGACATGTAGCTTGCTCTTTATAAATGGATATATTAGACTGATATGCCATGTATCCAGCTCTCTGTGTATGAACATGTTAGACTCATCTGCTTTGTATAGATCTCTCTAAATATACACATGTTGGATCATTTGCCGTGTAGCTAACTCTCAGTATATGGACATGTTGGACTCATCTGCCTTTTAGCTAGAACTTTTTATATAGACATGTTGGACTACTCTGCCATGTCTCATTATATGGACACGTAGGACTCATCTGCCATATAGCTAAAACTCTGTATATGGAAATGTTGCAGAACTCTGCCATGTAGCTAGCTCTGTGTACATGGATATGTTGGACTGATCTCACATGTATGTAGCTCTCTACATAAACATATTGGACTTGACTCCCGTGTAGCTAGCTTTCAGTATATGGTCATGTTGGACTCATCAGACATGTAGCCAACTCTCTGTGTATGAACATGATGAATTCATCTTACTTGTAACAAGCCCTCTATATATACACATGTTGCACTCATTTGACATGTAGCTAACTCTCAGTATATGGACACGTTGGACTCATCTGCCAAGTAGCTAGTACT
>NW_006409029.1:625283-639630 GCF_000296735.1 Chrysochloris asiatica | reverse complement strand
GCTAGCGCTCAGTATATGGACACGTTGGAATCACCTGCAATAAAGATAGAACTCTGTATATGGAAATGATGCACTACTCTGCCATGTAGCTAGCTCTCTGTATATGTATATACTGGACTTGTCTGCCATGGAGGTAACTCTAGATATATGGGCATGTTGGATTCATCAAACATGTAGCCAGCTACCTGTGTATGAACATGTTGGATTCGTCTAACTTGTAGCTTGCCTTCTAAATATACACATGTGGGACTCATCTGCCATGTAGCTTTCTATCAGTACATGGACATAATGGACTCATCTCTCAAGTAGCTAGATACCTGTATTTGGAAATGTTGCACTTCTCTTCCATGTAGCTAGTTCTCTGTATATGGAGACTTTGGACCCATCTGCCATGTAGTTAGCTCTCAGTATATGGACATGTAGGAGTCATCTGTCTTGTAGCTAGTCCTTTATCTACACATATAGGACACATCTGCCTTGTAGCTTACTCTCAGTATATGTACATGCTGGACTCATCTGCCATGTAGGTAGTATCTGTATATGAACATGTTGGACTCATCTGCCATGTAGCTTGTTTTTGTTGTTAAGTGCCGTCGAGTCAGTTCCGACCCATAGCGACCTTCTACAGGGTTTCCGAGGGTGTAAATCTTTACGGAAGTAGAAAGCCTCCTCTTTCTCACGCGGAGCGACTGGTAGTTTCGAACCGCTGACCTTAAGGTTCACAGCCCAATTCGTAACCACTACGCTACTAGAGCTGCTAGAACTCTGTATATGGTAATGTTGCACTACTCTGTCATGTAGCTAGCACTCTTTATATGAACATATTGGACTTGTCTGCCATGTTGATAGCTCTCTGTATATGGACATGTTGAACTACTCTGCCATGTAGCTAGCTCTCTGTATATGGACATATTGGACATATTGGACTTGTCTGCCATGTAGGTAGCTCTAAATATATGGACATGTTGGATTCATCAGCCATGTAGCCAGCTGTCTCTGTATGAACCTGTTTGACTCGTCTGTCTTGTAGCTAGCCACTAAATATACACATGTTGGACTCATCTGCCATGTAGCTTACTATCAGGACATGGACAAAATGGACTCATCTGTCAAGTAGCTAGAAACCTTTATATGTAAGTGTTGCACTTCTCTTCCATGTAGCTATCTCTATGTATATGGAGACTTTGGACTCACCTGCCATGTAGCTAGTACTCTGTATATGGCCATGTTGAACTACTCTGCCATGTAGCTAACTCTATGTATATGGACATTTTGTACACCTCTGCCATGTAGCTAACTCTCTGTGTATGGATATGTTGGACTGATCTGCACATGTAGGTAGCTCTCTGTATATGAACATATTGGACTTGTCTGCCATGTAGCTAGCTCTCAGTATGTGGACATGTTGTACTCAACAGCCATGTAGACATTTGTCTCTGTATGAACATGTCGCTCTCATCTGCCTTGAAGCTTGCCCTATAAATATACACATGTTGGACTCATCTGCCATGTAGCTAACTCTCAGTATATAGACATGTTAGACTACTCTGCCATGTAACTAGTCCTCTATATATGTTGGACTACTCTGCCATGAAGCTAGCTCTCAGTATATGGACACTTTGGACTCATCTGCCATATAACTAACTCTAAGTATATAGACATGTTGGACTTATTTGCTATGTAGCTAGTATTGTATATATGGACATGTTGGACTACTGTGCCATGTAGCTTGCTCTCAAGATATGGACACATTGAATTAATCTGCCATGTAGCTAGTATTCTGTATATGGACACGTTGGCCTACTCTGCGATGTAGCTAGAGCTCTGTACATGGAAACGTTGCACTACTCTAAAATGTAGCTAGCTCTCTGTATATTGTCACTTTGGATTTATCTGACATGTAGCTAGAATTCTATATATGGAAATGTTGGACTCACCTGCCATGTAGCTAGAACTCTGTATATGGAAATGTTGCACTATTCTACTATGTAGCAAGCTCTTTGTAAATGGATATGTTGGACTGATCGGCCATGTAGCCAGCTCTCTGTGTATGAACATGATGGACTCATCTGCATTGTATCGAACCCTCTAAATATATACATGTTGGACTCATTTGCCATGTAGCTAACTCTCAGTATATGGACATGTTGGACTCATCTACCCTGTAGCTAGAACTCTGTATATCGACATGTTGGACTTCTCTGCCATGTAGCTAGCTCTCATTATATGGACACTTTGGACTCATCTGCCATATAGCTAGAACTCTGTATATGGGAATGTTGCAGAACTCTGCCATGTAGCTATCTCTGTGTACATGGATATGTTCGACTGATCTGACATGTAGGTAGCTCTCTGTACATGAACATATTGGACTTGTCTGCCATGTAGCTAGATCTCAGTATATGGACATGTTGGACTTATCAGCCATTTAGCCAACTCTCTGTGTATGAACATGATGGATTCATCTGCCTTGTAGCGAGCTCTCTAAATATACACATGTTGGACTCATCTGACATGTAGATATCTCTCAGTATATGGACATGTTGGACTCATCTGCCATGTAGATAGTCCTCTGTATTTGGACATGTTCAACTACTCTTCCATGTAGCTATCTCTCAATATATGGATATGTTGGACTCATCTTTCATGCAGCTAGAACTCTGTATATGGACATCCTGGACTCATCTGCCATGTAGCTAGTTCTCTGTATATGGACACGTTGGAATCGCCTGCCATGTAGCTAGAACTCTGTATATGAAAATGTTGCACTACTCTGCCATGTAGCCAGCTCTCTGTACATGGATATATTGGATTGATCTGCCATGTAGGTAGCTCTCTGCATATGAACATATTGGACTTGTCTCTCATGTAGCTAGCTCTAAGAATATGGGCATGTTGGATTCATCAGCCATGTAGACAGCTCTCTGAGTATGAACATGTTGGACTCGTCTGCCTTATAGCTAGCTTTCTAAATATACACATGTTGGACTCATTTGCCATGTAGCCTACTCTCAGTACATGGACATAATGGACTCATCTGTGAAGAAGCTGGAAACCTGTATATGGAAATGGTGCACTTCCCTTCTATGCAGCTAGCTCACTGTATATGGACACATTGGACTCATCTGCCATGTAGCAAGCTCTCAGTATATGGACATGTTGGACTCATCTGCCTTGTATTTCGTCTTCTATATATACATATTGGACACATCTGCCATGTAGCTTACTCTCAGTATATGGACATATTGGACACTTCTGCCATGTAGCTAGTAATCTTTATATGGACAAGTTGGACTTATCTGCCATGTAGCTTATTCTTAGTGTATGGACACGTTGGACTTATCTGCCATGAGCTAGAACTCTGTATATGGTAATGTTGCATTACTCTGTCATGTACCTTTCTCTCTGTTTTTGAACATATTGGACTTGTCTGCCATGCAGCTAGCTCTCTGTATATGGACATGTTGGACTCATTAGCCACGTAGCCATCTCTGTCTGTATGAACATGTTGGAATCATCTGCCTTAGTGATAGTTCTCTATATGTACACATATTGGACTCATCTGGCTTGGTGATAGTACTCTATATGTACACAAGTTGAATTCATCTGCCATAAAGCTATCTCTCAGTATATGGCCATGTTGGACTCATCTGCCATGTAGGTAGTACTCTGTATATAGACATGTTCAACTACTCTGCCATGTAGCTAGCTCTCAATATATGGACATGTTGGACTCATCTTTATGTAGGTAGAATTCTGTATATGGACATGCTGGACTCATCTGCCATGTAGCTAGCTCTCTGTATATGGACACGTTGCAATCACCTGCCACGTAGCTAGTACTCTGTATATAGAAATGTTGAACTACTCTGCCATGTAACTAACTCTCTGTATATGGACATATTGAATTTGTCTGCCAAGTAGCCAGCTCTCTGTACATGGATATATTGTACTGATCTGCCATGTAGGTAGCTCTCTGCATATGAACATACTGAACTTGTCTACCATGTAGGTATCTCTAAGAATATGGAAATGTTGGTTTCATCAGCCATGTAGCCAGCTCTCTGTGTATGAAAATGTTGGACTCGTCTGCCTAAATATACACATGTTGGACTCATTTGCCATGTAGCCTACTCTCAGTACATGGACATAATGGACTCATCTGTGAAGTAGCTGGAAACCAGTATATGGAAATGGTGCACTTCCCTTCTATGTAGCTAGCTCTCTGTATATGGACACTTAGGACTCATCCGCCATGTAGCAAGCTCTCAGTATATTGACATGTTGGACTCATCTGCCTTGTAGCTAGTCCTCTATATATACACATTGGACACATCTGCCATGTAGCTTACTCTCAGTATATGGACATATTGGACACTTCTGCCATGTAGCTAGTAATCTGTATATGGACATATTGGATTTCTCTGCCATGTAGCCAGCTCTCCGTACATAGATATCATGGACTGATCTGCCATGTAGGTAGCTCTCTGTATATGGACATATTATACTTGTCTGCCATGTATGTTGCTCTAAGTAAATGGACATGTTGGATTCTTCAGGCATGTAGCCAGCTCTCTGTGTATGATCATGTTGGACTCATCTGGCTTGTAGCTAGCCTTCTAAATATACACATGTTGGACTCATCTGCCATGTAGCTTACTCTCAGTATATGGACATAATGGACTCATCTACCACATAGCTAGTACTCTGGATATGTACATGTTGGACTACTCTGCCATGTAGCTAGCTCTCAGTATATGGACACGTTGGCCTCATATGCCATGGAGCTAGAGCTCTGTATGTTGAAATGTTGCACTCCTGTGCAGTGTAGCTAGCTCTCAATATATGGAAATGTTGGACTCATCTGCCCTGTAGCTAGAACTCTTTATATGGACATTTTGGACTATTCTGCCATGTAGCTATCTCTCATTATATGGACACTTTGGACTCATCTGCCATACAGCTCGAACACTGTTTATAGGAATGTTGCAGACTCTGCCATGTGTACATGGATATATTGGACTGATCTGACATGTGCTCTTTGTACATGATCATATTGGACTTGTCTGCCATGTAGCTAGCTCTCAGTATATGGATACGTTGGACTCATCAGCCATGTAGTCAACTCTCTTTGTATGAACATGATGGATTGGTCTGCCTTGTAGCGAGCCCCATAAATATATACATGTTGGACTCATCTGACATGTAGTTAACTCTCAGTATATGGACATGTAGGACTCATCTGCCATGTAGATAGTACTCTGTACATAGACATGTTGAACTATTCAGCTTTGTAGCTAACTCTCAATATGTGGATGTGTTAGACTCATCTCTCATGTAGCTAAAACTCTGTATATGGAAATGTTGCTCTACTCTGCCATGAAGCTAGCTCTCTGTATATGGACATTTGGACTCATCTGCCATGTAGCTACATCTCTTTGCATGGATATCTTAAACTGATCTGCATGTACATAGCTCTCTGTATATGAACAAATTGTACTTGTTGTACTATTCTGCATGTAGCTAACTCTATGTATATGGACATTTTGTACTCTTCTGCCACATAGATAGCTCTCTGTGCATGGCTATCTTGGACTGATCTGCCATGTAGGTATATGAACATATTGTATATGAACATATTGGACTTGTCTTCCATGTAGCTAGCTGTCAGTATGTGGACATGTTGGACTCAACAACCATGTAGACATCTGTCTCTTTATGAACATGTTGCACGCATCTGCCTGGAAGCTTGCCATATAAATATACACATGTTGGATTCATCTGCCATGTAGCTGACTCTCAGTATATTGACATATTGGAGTACTCTGCCATGTAGCTAGCTCTCATAATATGGACATGTTGTACTCATCTTCTATATACCTAGAACTCTGTATATGGAAATTTTACATAACTCTGCCATATAGCTTTCTCTGTGTACATGGATATGTTGGACTGATCTGACATGTAGATAGCTCTCTGTACATGAACATATTGGACTTGTCTGCCATGTAGTTAGATGTCATTATATGGACATGTTGGACTCATCAGCAATGTAGCCAACTGTGTGTGTATGAACATTTTTGACTCATCGTCCTTCTAGCTATTCTTCTATATATACACATGTTGGACTTATCTGCCATGTAGCTAACTCTCAGTATGTGGACACAGTGGACTGATTGGCCATGTAGCTTGTACTCTGTATATGGACATGTTGCACTACTATGTCATGTAGCTAGCTCTCAGTATATGGACATGTTGGACTCATCTGCCATGTAGCTAGTTCTCAGTATATGGACATGCTGGATTCACCTGCCTTGTAGCTAGCCCTCTAAATATACACATGTTGGACTCATCTGCCATGTAGTTAACTCTTAGTATATGGACATGTTGGACTCATCTGCCATATAGCTAGTACTCTGTATATGTACATATAGGACAACTGTGCCATGTAGCTAACTCTCTGTGAATGAATGTGTTGGACTAATCTGCCATGTAGGTAGCTCTCTGTATATGAACATATTGGACTTGTATGTCATGTAGTTAGCTCTTTGAATATGTACTTGTTGGACTCATCTGCCATGTACCTAGAACTTTGTATATGGAAATGTTGCACTACTCTGTCATGTAGCTAGGTCTCTATATATGGAGATTTTGGACTTGTCTGTCATGTACCTAGCTCTCTGTAAAATGATATGTTGGAATGATCTACCATGGTGGTAGCTCTCTGTATATGAAAATATTGGACTTGTCTGCCATGTAGCTAGCTCTTTGTATATCTACATGTTGGACTCATCAGCCTTGTAGCTAGTCCTCTGTATATACATATGTTGGACTCATCTGCTATGTAGCTGGAACTCTGTATATGGAAATGTTGCACTACTCTGCCATGTAGCTAACTCTCTTTATATGGACACGTTGAACTCATCTACCATGTAGGTAGAAATCTGTATATGGAAATGTTGCACTACACTGCCCTGTAGCTAACTCTCTGAATATGGACTTTTGAGACTCATCTGCCATGTCGTTAGGTCTCTATACATGGATATGTTGGACAGATCTGCTTTGTAGGTCATTCTATGTATATGAAGATATTGGTCTTCTCAGAAATGTAGCTAGCCCTCTAAATATACACATGTTGGACTCATTTGCTATGTAGCTAACTCTCAGTATATGGGCATGTTGCACTCTTCTGCCATGTAGTGAGCTCTGTGCATGGAAATGTTGCACTGATATGCCAAGTAGGTATCTCTCTGTGTATGAACATGTTGGACTTGACTGCCATGTAGCTAGATATCTGTATATGGATATGTTGGACTCATCAGCCATGTAGCCAGCTCTCTCTGCATGAACATGTTCGATTATTCTGCCTTGTAGCTATTCCTCTATATATACACATCATGGACTCATCTGCCATGGAGCTAAATCTCAATATATGGACATGTTGGACTTATCTGCCATGTAGCAAATACTCTGTATATGGACATGTTGGACATCTCTCCCATGACATCTCAGTATATGGACACCTTGGCTTCATCTGCCATGGAACTAGAACTCTTTATATGGAAATGTGGCAGTGCTCTGCCGTGTTGCTAGCTCTGTGAATATGGACATATTGGAATTGTCTGCCATGCAGCTAGCTCTCTCTGCATGGATATGTTGGACTGATCTGCCATGTAGGTAGCTCTCTGTATATAAACATGTTGGACTTGTCTGCCGTGTACATAAATCTCTGTATACGGATATGTTGGACTCATCAGCCATGTATCCACCTCTCTCTGCATGAACAAGTTGGACTCTTCTGTCTTGTAGCCAGTCTTCTAAATATACACATGTTGGACTTATCTGCCATGTAGCTAAATCTCAGTATATGGACATGTTGGACTCATCTGCCATGTATCTAGTACTGTGTATATGGACATGTAAGAGTTCTATACCATGTAGCTAGCTCTCAATATATGGACACGTTGTACTCATCTGTCATGTAGCTAGAACACTGTATATGGAAATATTGCACTAATCTTACATGTAGGTAGTCTCTGTATATGGACATTTTGGACTAGTCTGCCATATAGGTAGCTCTCTGTGCATGGATACGTTGGACTGATCTGCCATGTATGTAGATCACTGTATATGAACATATTGGACTTGTCTGCCATGCAGATAGCTCTCTGTATATGAAATGTTGGACTACTCTGACATGTAGCCAGCTCTCTATGCATGAACATGTTGGAATCATCTGCCTTGAAGCTAGTCCTCTATATATACACATGTTAGACTCATATGACATGCAGTTAACTCTCAGTATATGGACATGTTGGATTCATTTGCCATATAGCTAGTACACTTTATATGGACATGTTGGGCTACTCTGCCATGTAGCTATTTCTCAGTATATGCACACGTTTCAGTAATCTGCCTTTGAGTTAGAACTCTGTATATGGGAATATGGCATTATTCTTCCGTGTTGCTAGCTCTCTGTATACGGACATAATGGACTCGTCTGTCATGTAGCTAGCTCTCTGTACATGGATACGTTGGACTGATCTGCAATGTAGGTAGCTCTCTGTATATGAACATGTTGGACTTGTCTGCCATGTAGCTACATCTCTGTCTATGGATATGTTGGACTCATCAGCAATGTAGCCAGCTCTCTCTGCATGAACATGTTGGAATCATTGGCCTTGTAGTTAGTCCTCTCTCTATATATACATGTTATACTTATCTGCCATGTAGCTCAATCTCAGTATATGGACAAGTTAAACTCATCTGCCATGCAGCTAGTACTCTGTATATTAACAGGGTGAACTTCTCTGCCAAGTAACTAGCTCTCATTATATGGACACTTTGGAATCATCTGCCATGGAGCCAGAACTCTGTATATGGAAATGTGGCACTACAAAGCTGTGTTGCTAGCTCTGTTTATATGGACATATTTGACTTCTCTGCCATGTATTGAGCTCTGTGCATGGGTATGTTGGACTGATCTGCCATGTAGGTAGCTCTCTGTATATGAACATATTGGACTTGTGTGCCATGTAGCTAGATCTCTGTATGTGGATATTTTGGGATCATCAGCCATGTAACCAGTTTTCTCTGCATGAACATGTTGGAATCATCTGCCTTGTAGCTAGTCCTCTATATATACACATGTTGGACTCATCTGCCATGTAGCGAATTCTCTCTATATGGACATGCTGGACTTCTCTGCCATGTAGCTAACTCTCAGTTTATGGACTCGTTGGACTCATATACCATTGAGCTAGAAATCTGAATATGGAAATGTGGCACTACTCTGCCGTGTTGCTAGCTCTCTATATACAGTCATATTGGAATTGGCATCCATGTAGCTAGCTCTCTGTGCATGGATATGTTGGACTGATCTGTCATGTTGGTAGTTCTCTGTATATGAACACGAAGGACTTGTCTGCCATGTAGCTAGATCTCTGTATTTGGAAATCTTGGACTTGTAGCCAGTTCTCTGTGTATGAAAATGGTGGAGGCATGTCCCTTGCAACTACTAATCTATGTATACACATGGGGGACACATCTTCCATGTAGCTAACTCTCAGTATATGGACATGTTGGACTTACCTTCCATGTACCTATTACTCTATATATAGACATCTTGGACTACTCTGCATTGTAGCTAGTTCTCAGTACATGAACATGTTGGAGTCATCGGTCATGGAGTTAGAACTCTGTATATGGAAATGTGGCACTACTCTGCCGTGTTGCTTGCTCTGTGTATATGGACATATTGGACTAGTCTGCCATGTATCTAGCTCTCTATGCATGCATATGTTGGACTGATCTGCCATGTAGGTAGCTCTCTGTATATGGACATGTTTGACTTGTCTGCCATGTAGCTAGATCTCTGTATATGGATATGTTGGACTCATCAGTCATGTAGCCAGCTCTCTCTGCATGAACATGTTTCACTCATCTGCCATGTAGCTAACTCTCAGTATATGAACATGTTAGACTCATCTGCCATGTAGCTAGAACTCTGTATTGGGACATGTTGGACTCATATGCCATGTAGCTAGTACTCTGTATATGGGCATGTAGGATTTCTCTGCCATGTATCTGGCTCTCAGTATATGGAAACGTTGGAATCATCTGCCATGTAGCTAGAACTCTGTACATGGAAATGTTGCACTAGTATGCCATGTCACTAGCTCTCTGAAAATGGACATTTTGGATTTGTCTACTATGTAGCTAGCTCTCTGTGCATGGATATGTTGTACTGATCTGCCATGTAGGTAGCTCTCTGTATATGAACATGTTGGACTTGTCTTCCATATAGATAGATCATTGTATATGGATATGTTGGACTCATCTGTCATGTAGTCAGCTCTCTCTGCTTCAACATGTTGAACTCATCTACCTTATAGCTAGTCTTCTATATATACACATGTTGGACTCAACTGCCTTGTAGCTAAATCTCAGTATATGGACATGTTGAACTCATCTGCCATGTAGCTAGTACTCTGTATATGAACATGTTGGACTTCTCTGCCATTTAGCTAGCTCTCAGTGTATGGACATGTTGGAGTCATCTGCCATGGAGCTAGAACTCAGTATATGGAAAATTGGCAATACTCTGCCATGTAGCTAGATCTCTGAGTTTGGACATATTGGATTCGTCTGCCATGTAGCTAGTTCTCTGTACATGGGTATGTTGGACTGATCTGCTATTTAACTAGCTCTCTGTATATGAACATATTGGACTTGTTTGCCATGTAGCTTGCACTGAGTATATGGATATGTTGGACTCATCAGCCATGTAGCAAGCTCTCTGTACATTGATATGTTGGACTGATCTGCTATATTGGTATTCTATGTATATGAAGATATTAGACTTCTCTCCCATGTAGCTAGCCTTCTAAATATACATATGTTGGACTCTTCTGCCATGTAGCTAACTACCCGTATATGGATATGTTGGACTCATCTGCCATGTAGCTAGAACTCTGTATATGGAAATGTTGCACTACTCTGCTATGTAGCTTACTCACAGTATATGGACATATTGGACTCATCATCCATGTAGCTAGAACTCTTTATATGGAAATGTTGCACTACTCTGCGATGTAACTAACTCTCTGGAAATGGACATTTTGGACTTGTCTTCCATGTAGCTAGCTATCTGTAAATGGATATGTAAAATGAAAATGAACATGTTGGACTCATCTTCCTTATAACTAGTCCTCTAAAATATACACATGTTGGACTCATCTGCCATGTAGCTAACTCCCAGTGTATGGACACGTTGGACTCATCTGCCATGTAGCTTGAACCCTGTATGTGGAATACTTGCACTACACTGCCATGCAGCTAGTTCTATGTATATGGACATTTTTGGACTTATCTGCCATATAGCTAGCTCTCTGTGCATGTATATGTTGGAATGATCTACATGAAGGTAGCCCTCTTTATATGAACATATAGGACTTGTCTGCCATGTAGCTTGCTCTCTGTATACGGACATGTTGGACTCATTAGCCATGTAGCAATCTTTCTGTGTGTGAACATGTTGAACTCATCTGCCTTGTAGTTAGCTCTGTAAATGTACACACGTGGGACTCATCTGCCAAGTAGCTAACTCTCAGTATATGGACATGTTGAACTCACCTGCCATGTAGCTAGTACTCTGTATATGAACATATTTGACTACTCTGCCTTGTTGCCTGATTTCAGTATATGGACAAGTTGGACTCATATGCCATGTAGCTAGAATTCTGTATATGGAAATTTGGCAATATTCTGCCATGTAGCTTGCTATCTGTATATGGAAATTTTGAACTCATCTGCCTTGTAGCTAGATCTCTGTGCATGGATATGTTGTACTGATCTGCCATGTAAGTAGCTCTCTGTATATAAACATATTGGACTTTTCTGCCATCTAGCTAACTCTCTGTATACGGACCTGTGGGACTCTTCAGCCATGTAGCCAGGTCTCTCTAAATGAACATGTTGGACTCATCTGCCTTGTAGCTAGTCCTCTGTATATACACATGTTGGACTCATCAGCCATGTAGCCAGCCCTCTGTATGAACATGGTGGACTCATCTGCCTTGTAGCTAGTCCTCTGAATATACACATGTTGGACTCATCTGCCATGTAGCTAACTCTCAATATATGGACATGTTGGACTCATCTATCATGTATATACTACTCTGTATATCAACTCTGTCATGCAGCAACCTCTCTGTATATGGACATTTTGGACCCATCTGCCATGTAACTAGCTCTCTGTGCATGGATATGTTGGACTGATCTGCCATGTAGGTCGCTCTCTGTATATGAATATATTGGACTTATCTGCCATATAGCTAGCTCTCTGTATATGAATATGTTGGACTCATCAGCCATACAGCTAGATCTCTCTGTATGAACATGTTGGACTCATTTGCCTCGTAGCTAGTCATGTATGTATACACATGTTGGATTAATCAGTCATGTAGCCAGGTCTCTCTATATGAACATATTGGACTCATCTGCCTTGTACCTAGTCCTCTATATATACACATGTTGGACTCATCTGCCATGTAGCTAACTCTCAGTATATGGAAATGATGGAGTCATCTGCCATGTAGCTAGAACTCTGTATATGAAAATGTTGGACTACTCTGCCATGTAGCTAGGTCTCTCTATATGGACATTTTGGACTCATCTGCCATGTAGCTTTATCTCTGTGCCTGGATAAGTTGGACTGATCTGTCATGTAGGTAGCTCTCTGTATATGAACATATTGGACTTGTCTGGCATATAGCTAGCACTGTGTATATGGACATTTTGGACTCATCAGCCCGGCTGGGCTGGGCTAGCAGAAGGAAGAAGAAAGAAAGGAGAAGGAAGTAGAAGGAGCAGGCAGAGCCAGGTAAAGCAGAGCTAAGAGGAAAAAGCAGAGAGCAGGAGAGAGAAGACAGAGGGCAGACAGCAGAAAGAACAGACAGCAGAGAGCAGACAGCAAAGAAAACAAGAAGCAGAAGCAAGAGCAGAAGCTAGAGAGCATAGCCAGACAGCAACAACAAGTTGAAAAGACTCTCGAGTTGTACTCATTTCTTCACATGAAGTTTTCGTGTATTCGCTCATATCCCATGAACCCGCGGAGGGCAGGAACACCCACACATCTGCCTTGTAGCTAGCCCTCTAAATATACCATGTTGGAATCATTTGCCATGTAGCAACTCTCAGTATATGTACATGTTGGAATCATCTGCCATATAGCTAGTACTCTTTATGTGGACATGTAGGACTACTGTGCCATGTAGCTAGCTCTCTGTGCATGAATGTGTTGGACTGATCTGCCATGTAGTTAGCTCTCTGTATATGAACCTATTGGACTTGTATGCCATGTAGTTAGCTCTTTAAACATGTACATGATGGAATCATCTGCCATGTAGCTAGAACTTTGTATATGGAAATGTTGCATTACTCTGTCATGCAGTTAGCTCTCTATATATGGACATTATGGACTCATCTGCCATGTAGCTACTCTCTGAAAATGGATAAGTTGGACTGATCTAACATGTAGGTAGCTTTCTGTATATGAAAATATTGGACTTTTCTGCCTTGTAGCTAGCCCTCTAAATATACACATCTTGGATTCATCTGCCTTGTAGCTAACTCTCAGTATATGGACATGTTAGACACATCTGCCATGTAGCTAGTACTCTGTATATGGATATGTTGGACTACTCTGCCATGAGGCTATCTTACAGTACATGGACATGTTGGACTCATCATTCATGTAGTCAGCTCTCTGTGTATGAAAATGTTGGACTCATCTGCCTTATAGATAGCCCTCTAAATACATACAAGTTGGACTCATATGCCACGTTGCTAGAACTCTGTATATGGAAATATTGCTGTACTCTGCCATGTACCTAGCTCTATGTATATGAACATGTTGGACTCATCTGCCAGGTAGATACAAATCTGTATATGTAAATGTTGCACTACTCTGCCATATAGACAGTTCTCTGTATATGGACATTTTCTACTCGTCTGTCATGTAGCTAGCTTTTTTTCATGGATACGTTGGACTGATCTGCCATGTAGGTAGCTTTCTGTATATGAACATAATGGAATTCTCTGCCATGTAGCTTGTTCTCAGTATATGGACATGTTGGACTCATCAGACATGTAGCTAGAACTCTGTATAAGGGACCATTGCACCACTCTGCCATGTAGCTAGCTCTGTGTATATGGGTATGTTGGACTGATCTGCAATGTAGGTAGCTCTCTGTACATGAATACATTGGATGGGTCTGCAATGTATTTAGCTTTCTGTATATGGACATATTGGACTCATCTGCCATGTAGATAACTCTCAGTATAT
>NW_006409029.1:623602-624383 GCF_000296735.1 Chrysochloris asiatica | reverse complement strand
TTTCTACCCCCGTAAAGATTTACACCCTTGGAAACCCTGTACAGGGTCGCTATGGGTCGGAACCGACTCGACGGCACTTCACAACAACAACAACAGCCATGTAGCTAGAGCTGTGCATATGGAAATGTTGCACTACTCTGCCTTGTAGCTAGCTCTGTATACATGGATATGTTGGACTGATCTGCCATGTAGGTAGCTCTCTGTACATGAACATAATGGACTTGTCTTTCATGTAGTTAGCTCTCAGTATATGGACATATTGCACTCATCAGCAATGTAGCCAGCTGTCTGTGTATGAACATGTTGGACTCATCGTCCTTGTTGCTACTCTACTATATAGACACATGTTGGACTTATCTGCCACTTAGCTAACTCTCAGTATGTGGACACGTTGAACTCATCGGCCATGTAGATAGTACTCTGTATATGGGCATGTTGCACTACTCTGTCATGTAGCTAGCTCTCAGTATATGGACATGTTGGACTCATTTGCTATGTAGCTAGAATTCTGTATATAGAAATGTTGCACTACTCTGACATGTAGCTAGTTCTCTATATATGGACATTTTCTATGCGTCTGTCATGTAGCTAGCTTTTTGTGCATGGATATGTTGTACTGATATGCCATGTAGGTAGCTTTCTATATATGAACATATTGGACTCCTCTGCCATATAGCTAGTTCTCAGTATATGGACATGTTGGATTCATCTGCCTTGTAGCTAGCCCTCTAAATATACCATTTTGAGCTCATCTGCCATGTAGCTAACTCTCACTATAAGG
>NW_006409029.1:621792-622302 GCF_000296735.1 Chrysochloris asiatica | reverse complement strand
ATGGAAATGTTGCACTACTCTGCCATGTAGCTAGCTCTCTGTATATGGATATGTTGGACTGATCTGCTGTTTATGTTGCTCTCTGTGTATGAAGAACATATTGGACTTGTCTGCCTTGTAGCTAGTTCTCAGTATATGGATATGTTGGACTCATCAGCCATGTACGAAGAACTCTGTATAAGGAACCATTGCGCTACTCTGCCTTGGAGCTAGGTCTGTGTACATGTATATGTTGGACTGATCTGCCATGTAGGTAGCTTTCCGTACAAAAATATATTGGACGGGTCTGCCATGTATTTAGCTCTCTGTATATGGACATGGTGAACTCATCTGCCATGTAGATAACTCTCAGTATATGGACATGTTGGATTACTCTGCCATGTAGCTAGATCTCAGTATATGGAAATGTTGGATTCACATTCCACGTAGCTAAAACTCTGTATATCGAAGTCTTGCACTACTCTGCCTTGTAGCCAGCTCTCTGTATATGGACATGTTGGACTCATCAGC
>NW_006409029.1:619357-620737 GCF_000296735.1 Chrysochloris asiatica | reverse complement strand
CATGTAGCTAGCTCTCTGAAAATGGATATGTTGGACTGATCTACCATGTAGGTAGCTTTCTGTATATGAAAATATTGGACTTTTCTGCCATGTAGCTAACTCGTTGTATATGGACATGTTGGATTCAACAGCCATGTTGCCAACTCTCTGTGTTTGAACGTGTTCGACTCATCTGCCTTGTAGCTAGTCTTCTAAATATACACATGTTGGAATCATCTGCCATGTAGTTAACTCTCAGTATATGGATATGTTAGACACATCTGCCATGTAGCTAGTACTCTGTATATGGATATGTTGGAATACTCTGCCATGAGGCTATCTTACAGTACATGGACATGTTGGACTCATCTGCCATGTATGCAGCTCTCTGTGTATGAAAATGTTGGACTCATCTGCCTTATAGATAGCCCTCTAAATACACACAAGTTGGACTCATATGCCACATAGCTAGAACTCTGTATATGGAAATTTTGCCGTACTCTGCCATGTACCTAGCTCTATGTATATGGACACATTGGACTCATCTGCCATGTAGCTACAAATCTGTATACGGAAATGTTGCACTACTCTGCCATATAGATAGTTCTCTGTATATGGACATTTTCTACTCGTCTGTCATGTAGCTAGCTTTTTTTCATGGATATGTCATACAGATCTGCCATGTAGGTAGCTTTCTTTATATGAACATATTGGACTTGTCTGCCATGTAGCTAGTTCTCAATATATGGACATGTTGGACTCATCAGCCATGTAGCTAGAACTCTGTATAAGGAACCATTGCACCACTCTGCCATGTAGCTAGCTCTGTGTACATGTTTATGTTGGACTGATCTGCCATGTAGGTAGCTCTCTGTACATGAATATATTGGAGAGGTCTGCTATGTATATAGCTTTGTGTATGGAAATATTAAACTCATATGCCATGTAGATAACTCTCAGTATATGGACATGTTGGATTACTCTGCCATGTAGCTAGCTCTCAGTTTATGAACACGTTGGACTCTCCTTCCACATAGCTAAAATTCTGTATATCGAAATCTTGCACTACTCTGCCACGTAGCTAGCTCTCTGTTCATGGACATGTTGGATTCATCAGCAATGTATCCAACTCTCTGTGTATGAACATGTTGGACTCATCTGCTTGTAGGTAGCCCTCTAAATAAACACATGTTGGATTCATCTGCCATAGAGCTAGCACTCAGTGTATGGATATTTTTGACACTGTGTGTCATGTAGCTAGTATTCCTTATTGAGATATGTTGGAATACTCTGCCATGTAGCTAGCTCTCAGTATATGGACACGTTCGACTCATCTTCCATGTAGCTAGAACTCTGTATATGGAAATGTTGCACTACTCTGCCATGTAGCTAGCTCTCTGT
>NW_006409029.1:614046-619257 GCF_000296735.1 Chrysochloris asiatica | reverse complement strand
AGCTAGAACTCTGTATATGGAAATGTTGCACTACTCTGCCATGTAGCTAGCTCTCTGTATATGGATATGTTGTACTGATCTGCTGTTGAGGTTGCTACATAATATGAAGATATTATTTGACATGTAGCTAACTCTCCGGATATGGACATATTTGACTCATCTGTCATGTAGCTAGTACTCTGTATATGGACATGTTGGACTACTCTGCAATTTAGTTACCTCTCAGCATATGCACACTTTGGACTCATCTGCCATGTAGCTAGAACTGTGCATATGGAAATGTTGCACTACTCTGCCACGTAGCTATCTCTGTGTTCATGGATATGTTGGACTGCTCTGCCATGTACTTAGCTATCTGTATATGAACATATTGAATTTGTCTGACATGCAGTTAGCTCTCAGTATATGGACATGTTGGACTCATCAGCAATGTAGCCAGGTGTTTGTGTATGAACATGTTGTATTCATTGTCATTGTAGCTACTCTTATATAAATACACATGTTGTACTCATCTACCATGTAGCTAACACTCAGTATGTGGACACGTTGGACTCATCCGCCATGTAGATAGTACTGTGTATATGGACATGTTGGAGTAATCTTTCATGTAGCTAGCTCTCTTTATATGGACATGCTAGACTCATCTGCCACTTAGCTGGAATTCTGTATATGGAACTGTTTAACTACTCTGCCATGAAGCTAGTTCTCTATATATGGACATTTTCTACTCATCTGTCATGTAGCTAGCTTTTTGTGCATTTATATGTTGGGGTGATCTGCCATGTAGGTAGCTTTCTGTACATGAACATATTGGACTTGTCTTCCATGTAGCTAATTCTCAGTATATGGACATGTTGGAATCATCAGCCATGTAGTCATCTCTCTGTGTATGAAGATGTAGGACTCATCTGCCTTGTAGCTAGTCCTCTAAATATACACATGTTGGATTCATCTGCCATATAGCTAACAATTAGTATATTGACATTTTTGACATATCTGTCATGTAGCTAGTGTTCCGTATACAGATATGTTGGACTACTCTGCCATGTAGCTAGCTGTCTGTATATGGATATGTTGTACTGATCTGCTGTTTAGGTTGCTCTCTCTATATGAAGATATTATTTGACATGTAGCAAACTCTCCAGATATGGACATGTTTGACATATCTGCCATGTAGCTTATACTCTGAATATGGACATGTTGGACTACTCTGCAATTTAATTAGCTCTCAGTATTTGAACACTTAGGACACATCTGCCATGTAGCTCAAACTGTGCATATGGAAATGTTGCACTACTCTGCCATATAGCTAGCTCTGTGTACATGGATATGTTGGACTGATCTGCCATGTAGGTAGCTCTCTGTACATGAACATATTGGACTTGTCTGACATGTAGTTAGCTCTCAGTATATGGACATACTGGACTCATCAGCAATGTAGCCAGCTGTCTGTGTATGAACATGTTGGACTCATCGGCGTTGTAGCTATTCTTCTATAAATACACATGTTGGACTCATCTACCATGTAGCTAACTCTCAGTATATGGAAACGTTGAACTCATCGGCCATGTAGATAGTACTCTGTGTATGGACATGTTGGACTAATCTCTCATGTATATAGCTCTCAGTATATGGAAATGTTGGACTCATCTGCCATGCAGCTAAAATTCTGTATATGGAAATGTTGCACTACTCTGCCATGTAGCTAGTTCTCTGTATATGGACATTTTCTACTCATCTGTCATGTAGTTAGCTTTTTGTGCATGGATATGTTGGACTGATCAGCCATGTAGGTAGCTTTCTGTATATGAACATATTTGACTTGTCTGTCATGTAGCTAATTCTCAGTATATGGACATGCTGGACTCATCAGCCATGTAGTCATCTCTCTGTGTATGAACATGTTGGACTCATCTGCCTTGTAGCTAGTCCTCCATACATACACAGTTGAACTCACCTGCCAGGTAGTTAGCTCTTTGAATATGGACTTGTTGGACTCAGCTGCCATGTAGCTAGAACTTTGTATATGGAAATATGGCACTACACTTCCACGTAGCTAGCTCTCTGAATATGGACATTTTGGACTCGTCTGATATGTTTCTAGTTCTCTGTGCAGGGATATCTTGGACTTATTTGCATGTAGGTAGCTCTCTGTATATGAACATAGTGGAATTGTCTGCCATGAAACTTGCTCTCATTATATGGACATGTTGGACTCATCTGCCTTGGAGCTTGCCCTCTAAATATACTCACGTTGGACTCATCTTCCCTCTAGCTAGAACTCTGTATATGGCAATGTTACGCTACTCTGCCATGTAGCTAGCTCCCTGTATATGGACATTTTGGGCTTGTCTGCCATGTAGCTATCTCTCTGTACATGGATATGTTGGAATGATCTGTCATGCAGGTAGCTCTCTGTATATAAACATATTGGACTCTTCTGCCATGTAGCTAGAACACTGTATATGGAAATAACGCACTACTCTGCCATGTAGATAGCTCTCTGAATATGGACGTTTTGGACTTGTATGCCATGTAGCTATCTCTCTGTACATGGATATGTTGGAATGATCTGTCATATAGGTAGCTCTCTGTGTATGAACATATTGGACTCATCTGCCATGTAGCTAGAACACTGTGTATGGAAATGTGGTACTAATACACCATGTAGATAGCTCTCTGAATATGGACATTATGGACTCGTCTGCCATGTAGCTAGTTCACTGTGCATGAATATGTAAGACTGATCTGCCATATTGGTAGCTCTCTGTATATGAAAATAGTGGAATTGTCTGCCATGAAGCTTGCTCTCATTGTTTGGACATGTTGGACTCATCTGCCTTGTACCTTGCCCTCTAAATATACGTGTGCATTGGACTCATCTGCCATGTAGCTAGATCTCTGGACATGGCAATGTTGCGCTACTCTGCCATGTAGCTAGCTCTCTGAATATGGACATTTTGGACTCGTCTGTCATATAGCTAGTTCTCTGTGCAGGGATATGTTGGACTGATCTGCCATGTAGATAGCTCTCTGTATATGAACATAGTGGAATTGTCTGCCATGAAACTTGCTCTCATTATATGGACATGTTGAACTCGTCTGCCTTGTATTGCCCTCTATATATAGTCACATTGGACTCATCTGCCATGTAGCTAGAACTCTGTATATGGCAATGTTACGCTTCTCTGCCATGTAGCTAGCTCTCGGTATATGGATATTTTAGACTTGTCTGTCATGTAGCTATCTCTCTGTACATGGATATGTTGGAATGATCTGTCATGTAGGTAGTTCTCTGTATATGAACATTTTGGACTTCTCAGCCATGTAGCTAGTTCTCAGTATATGGCCATGTTGGACTCATATTCCATGTATTTAGTACTCTATATATGGACATTTTGGACTCATCTTCCATGTAGCAACAATGTATATGGAAACGTTGCACTACTCTCCCATGTAGCTATCTCTCTGTATATGGACACATTGGACTTTTCTGCCATGGATCTAGACCTCGGTATATGGAAATGTTGCAATACTCTGACATGTAGCAAGCTCTCTATATATGGACACATTGGACTCATCTGCCATGTAGCTAGATCTCTGCATATGTAATTGTTGCTCCACTCTGCCATGCAGCTAGCTCTGTGTACATGGATATGTTGGACTGATCTGCCATGTAGGTAGCTCTCTGTACATGAATACATTGAATGGATTTGCCATTTATTAAGTTCTCTGTATATGTACATGTTGGACTCATCTGTCATGTAGATAAATCTCAGTATATGGACATGTTGTACTACTCTGCCTTGTACCTAGCTCTCAGTATATGGATAAGTTGGACTCATCTTCCACATTGCTAAAATTCTATATATCGAAATGTTGCACTACTCTGCCATGTAGCTAGCTCTCTGTATATGGGAATGTTGGACTCATCAGCAATGTAGCCAACTCTCTGTGTATGAACAAGTTGGACTCATCTGCTTGTAGCTAGCCCTCTAAATATACACATGTTGGATTCATCTGCCATATAGCTAAGTCTCAGTATAAGGACATTTTTGACATATCTGCCATGTAGCTAGTTCTCCGTATAGAGATATGTTGGACTATTCTGCCAAGTAGCTTGCTCTCTGTATATGGACACATCTGCCATGTAGCTAGAACTCTGTATATGGCAATGTTACGCTACTCTGCCATATTCCTAGGTCTCTGTATGTAGACATTTTGGACTCGTCTGCCATGTAACTATCTCTCTGTACATGGATATGTTGGAATGATCTGTCATGTAGGTACCTCTCTGTATATGAATATGTTGGGCTTGTCTGCCATGTAGCTAGTTCTCAGTATATGGCCATGTTGGACTGTATATGGACATGTTGGACTACTCTGCCATTTAACTAGCTCTCAGTATATGGACATGTTGGACTCATCTGCCATGTAGATAACTGTCAGTATTTGGACATGTTAGATTACTCTGCCAAGTAGCTAGCTTTCAGTTTATGGACACGATGGACTCAACTTCAACGTAGCTAAATCTCTGTATATCAAAATCTTGCACTACTCTGCCATGTACCCAGCTCTCTGTATATGGACATGTTGGACACATCAGCCATGTAGCCAACTCTCTGTGTATGAACATGTTGGACACATCTGCCTTGTAGCTAGCCGTCTAAATATACACATGTTGTATTCACCTTCCATATAGCTAACAATCAGTATATCTACATTTTTGACACATCTTCCATGTAGCTAGTATTCTGTATACAAACACGTTGGACTACTCTGCCATGTACCTAGCACTCAGTATATGGACACGTTCGACTCATCTGCCATGTAGCTAAAACTCAGTATATGGAAATGTACTACTCTGCCATGTAGCTAGCTCTCTGTATAAGGATATGTTGGACTGATCTGCTGTTTAGTTTGCTCACTGTATATGAAGATATATGACATGTAGCCAACTCTCTATGTATGAACATGTTGGAAAAATCTGCCTTATAGCTAGCCCTCTAAATGTACACATCTTGGATTCATCTGCCATGTAGATAACTCTCAGTATATCGACATGTAGGACTCATCTGCCATGTTGCTACTACTCTGTATATGGACATGTTGGACTACTCTGCCATGTAGCTAGCTCTCTGCACATGGACACGTTGGACTCATCTGCCATGTAACTAGAACTCTTTATATGGATATGTTGCAGTACTCTGC
>NW_006409029.1:606372-611241 GCF_000296735.1 Chrysochloris asiatica | reverse complement strand
CATGTAGCTTTCTCTCTGAACATGGATATGTTGGACTGGTCTACTATGTAGGTAGCTCTCTATATAAGAACATATTGGAATTCTCTGCCATGTAGGTAATTTTCAGTATATGGACACGTTGGACTCATCTGACATGTAGCTAGAACTCTGTATATGGAAATGTGACACTACTTGGCTGTGTTGTTAGCCCTGTGTATATGGACATATTGGACTCGTCTATCATGTAGCTAGCTCTCTGTGCATGGATATTTTGGACTGATCTGCCATGTAGGTAGTTCTCTGTATATGAAAATGTTGGAATTGTGTGGCATAAAGCTAGGTCTTTGTATATGGATATGTTGGACTCCTCAGCCATGTAGACAGCTCACTCTTCATGAACAAGTTGGACTCATCTACATTGTAGCTACTCCTCTAAATATACACATGTTGTACTCATCTGCCATGTACCTAAATCTCAGTATATGGACATGTTGGACTCATCTGCCATGGAGCTAGAACTCTGTACATGGACATGTTGAACTTCGATTCCATGTTGCTAGCTCTCAGTGTATGGACATGATGGACTCATCTGCCATGTAGCTACAACTCTGTATATGAGAATGTTGCACTACTTTTCCATGAAGCTAGTCTCTGTGTATGGACATTTTGGACTCACCTGCCATGTAGCTAGCTTTCTGTGCATGGATATGTTTGACTGATCTGCCATGTAGCTAGCACTCTGTATATGGAAATGCTGAACTCCTCAGACATGAAGCCAGCTCTCTGTGTATGAACATGTTGGACTCATCTGCCTTGAAGCTAGTCCTCTATGTATACACATGTTGGACTCATCTGCCATGTAGCTAACTCTCAGTTTATGGACATGTTGGATTCATCTGCCATGGAGCTAGAACTCTGTATATGGAAATGTGGAACTACTCTGCTTGTTTCTAGCTCTGTGTATTTGAACATATTGAACTCGTCTGTCATGTAGCCAGCTCTCTGTGCATGGATATGTTGGCCTCATCAGCCATGTAGCCAGCTCTCTCTGCATGAACTTGTGGGACTCATGTGCCTTGTAGCTAGTCCTCTATATATACACATGTTGGACTCATCTGCCATGTAGCTAAATCTCAGTATATGCACATGTTGTACTCATCTACCATGCATCTAGTACTCTGCTTATGGACATGTTGGACTTCTCTGCGATGTAGCTAACTCTCAGTATATGGGCACGTTGGACTCATCTTCCATTGTTCTAGAACTCTTTATGTGGAAATGTGGCATTACTCTGCCATTTTGCTAGCTCTGTGTATATGGACATATTGGATTTGCTGGCATGAAGCTATCTCTGTGCGTGGATATGTTGGACTGATCTGCTAAGTAGATAGCTCTCTGTATATGAACATGTTGGACTTGTCTGCCAGGTAGTTAGATCTCTGTATAAAGATATGTTGGACTGATCAGCCATGTAGCCAGATCTCTCTGTATGAACAAGTTGGACTCATCTTCCTGGTAACTAGTCCTCTAAATATTCACCTATTGGACTCATCTTCCATGTAGCTAAATCTCAGTATATGGACATGCTGAACTCATCTGCATGTAGCTAGTACTATGTATATGGACATGTTGGATTTCTACGCCATGTAGCTAGGGTCTCAGTATATGAACATGTTGAACTCATCTGCCACGTAGCTAGAACTCTGTATATGGAAATGTTGCACTTCTATTCCATGTAGCTAGTCCTTCTATATGGACATTTTGGACGCGTCTGCCATGTAGCTAGCTCTCTGTGCCTGGATATGTTGGACTGATCTGCCAGGGAGGTAGCTCTCTGTATATGAACATATTGGAATTGTCTGCCATGTAGCTAGCTCTCTGTATATGAAATTGTTGGAGTCCTGAGACATATAGCCAGCTGTCTCTGTATGAACATGTTTGATGCATCTGCCTTACAGCTAGTCCTCTATAAAAACACATGTTGGACTCATCTGCCATGTAGCTAACTCTCAGTATATTGAAATATTGTACTCATTTGCCATGTAGCTAGTACACTGTATATGGACATGTTGGACTACTCTGCCAAGTAGCTAGTTCTCAGTATATGCACAAGTTTGAGTCACCTGCCATGGAGCTAGAACTCTGTATAAGGAAATGTGGCACTATTTTCCATGGTGCCAGCTCTCTGTATATGAACATATTGGATTGGTCTGCCATGTAGCTAGCACTCTGTGCATGGATATGTTGGACTAATCTGCCAGATAGGAAGCTTTCTGTAGATGAACGTATTGCATTTTTCTGCTATATAGCTACATCTCTGTCTATGGATATGTTGGACTCATCAGCAATATAGCCAGCTCTCTCTGCATGAACATGTGGGACTCATGTGCCTTGTAGCTAGCTCTCTGTATATGGACATGTTGGACTCATCTGTCATGTAGCTAAATCTCAGTATATGCACATGTTGTACTCATCTACCATGCATCTAATACTCTGTATATGTACATGTTGGACTTCTCTGCCATGTAGCTAGCTCTCAGTATGTGGACACGTTGGACTCATCTGCCATGTAGCTAGGTCTCTGTGCATGGATATGTTGGACTGATCTGCCATGTAGATATCTCTCTGTATATGAACATGTTTTAATTGTCTGCCATGTAGCTAGACCTCTGTATATGGATTTGTTGGACTAATCAGCCATGTAGTTATCTCTGTCTGCATGACCATGTTGGACTCATCTGCCTTGCAGCTAGTCCTCTATATATACACAGGTGGTACTCATCTGCCATGTAGCTAAATCTCAATATATGGACATATTGGACTCATCTGCCATGTAGCTAATACTCTGTATATGGACATATAGGACTCATCTGCCATGGAACTAGAATTCTGTATATGGAAATGTGGCACTACTCTACCGTTTTGGTAGCTCTGTGTATATGGACATATTGGACTTGTCTGCCTTGTAGCTAGCTCTCTGTGTATGGATATGTTGGACTTATCTTCCATGTAGGCAGCTCTCTGTATATGAACATGTTGGATTTGTCTGCCATCTAGCTAGCTCTCAGTATATGGACACGTTGGACTCATCATCCATGGAAGTAAAACTTTGTATAAGGCGATGAAGCACTTCTCTGCCGTACTGCTTGCTCTGTGTATATGGACATATGTATCTTATGCCATGTAGCTAGCTCTCTGTGCATGGATAATTTGTATTGATGTATCATGTAGGTAGCTCTCTGTATATGGACATTTTGGACTCGTCTGCCATGTATCTAGCTCTCTTTGCATGGATATGTGTACTGATCTGCCATGTAAGTAGCTCTCTGTATATGAGCCTATTGGATTTTTTTCTGCCATGTAGCCAGCTCTCTCCATATGAACATGTTGGGCACATCTGCCATGTAGCTAGCCATCTATATATACTCATTTTGGACTCATCAGCCATTTAGTCAGCTCTCTCTGTATGAGCATAATGCACTCATCTGCCTTGGAGCTAGTCCTCTAAATATACACATGTTGGACATATCTCCCTGTAGATAGTGCTCTGTATATGGACATGTTGGACTACTGTGCCATGTAGCTAGCTCTCAGAATATGGACACGTTGGACTCACCTGCCATGTAACTAGAACTCTGTATATGGAAAGGTTGCACTACTATTCCATGCAGCTAGATGTCTGTATATGGACATTTTGGACTCGTCTGCCATATAGCTAGCTAGCTATGCATGGATATGTTGGAATGACCTGCCATGTAGGTAGCTCTTTGTATAAGAACATATTGGATTTGTCTGCCATGTAGCTAGCTCTCTGTATATGGATATGGTGGACTCATTAGTCATGTAGCAAGCTCTATGTGTGTGAACATGTTGAACTCATCTGCCTTGTAGCTAGCTCTGTTAATATACACATGTTGGACTCATCTGCCACGTAGCTAACTCAAAGTATATGGACATGTTGGACTCATCTGCCATGTAACTTGTACTCTGTATATGGACATGTTTGACTACTCTGCCGTGTAGCCTGCTTTCAATATATGGACAGGTTGGACTCATCTGCCATGTAGCTAGAACTCTGTATATGGAAATTTTGCACTATTCTACCATGTAGCTCGCTCTCTGTGCATGGATATGTTGTACTGATCTGCCATGTAAGTAGCTCTCTGTATATGAACCTATTGGGCTTTTCTGCCATGAAGCTAACTCTCTGAATATGGACATGTTGGTATCATCAGCCATGTAGCCAGCTCTCGCTGTATGAACATTGTGAACTCATCTGCCTTTTTGATAGTCCTCTATATATACACATATTGGAATCATCTTCAATGTAGCTAACTCTCAGTATATGGACATGTTGGAGTCATCTGCCACGTAGCTAGTACTCTGTACATGGACATGTTGGACTACTCTACCATGTAGCTAGATCTCAGTATATGCAAATGTTGGAATCATCTGACATGCAGCTAGAACTCTGTATATGGAAATGTTGCACTACTCTGCAATGTAGCTAGCTCTCTGTATATGGACACATTGTACTCATCTGCCATGGTGCAATAACTCTCTATATGGAAATGCTGCACTACTCTGTCATGTAGCTAGTTCAATGTACATGGATTTGTTGGACTGATCTGCCATGTAGATAGCTCTCTGTACGTGAACATATTGGACTTTTCTGCCAGGTAGCTGTGTCTCAGTATATGGACATGTTGGACTCAACAGCCATGTAGCCAGCTCTCTGTGGATGAATATGTTGGGTTCATCTGCCTTGTTATGAGCTTTCTAAATATACACATTTTGTACTCATCTGCCATGTAGGTGACTCTCAGCATAGGGACATGTTGGACTCATCTGCCATGTAGCTAGTACACTGTATATGGACATTTTGGACTA
>NW_006409029.1:603540-605341 GCF_000296735.1 Chrysochloris asiatica | reverse complement strand
ATCAGCCATGTAGTCAGCTTTCTGTGTATGAACATGTTGGACTCATCTGCCTTGTAGCTAGCCCTCTAAATATCACATTTTGGATTCATCTGGCATGTAGGTAACTCTCAGTATACGAACTTGTTGGACTCATCTGACATGTAGCTAGTACTCTCTATGTGGACATGTTGGGCTACTCTGTCTTTTAGTGAGCTCTCAGTATATGGACATGTTGGACTCATCTGACACGTAGCTAGAACTCTGAATGTGGAGATATTGCACTGCTCTGCCATATAACTAGCTCTCTGAATAAGGACATTTTGGACTCGTCTGCCTTGTAGCTAACTCTCTGTACATGGATATGTTGGACTGATCTGCCATGTAGATATCTCTCTGTATATGAATTTATTGGACTTCTCTACCACGTAGCTAGCTCTCTGTATATGGACATGTTGGACTCATCAGCCATGTCATCAGCTCTCTGTTTATGAATATGTTGGACTCATCTCCCTTGTAGCTAGCCTTCTATGTATACATATGTTGGCTTCATCTGTCATGTAGCTAACTCTCAGTATATGGACATGTTGGAAACATCTCAGCTGTAACTAGACCATTGTATATTGACATGTTAGACTTGTCTGCCATGCAGCTAGCTCTCAGTATGTTGACACGTAGTACTCATCTGACATTCAGTAAAAACTCTGTATATGGAAATGTTGCACTAATCTACCATGTAGCTATCTCTCTGTATATGGATATGTTGGATTCATCTGCCATGGAGTGAGAACTCTGTATATGGAAATGTTGAACTTGTCTGCCATGTAGCTAGTTCCGTGTACACGGATATGTTGGACTGATCTGCCATGTATGTAGCTCTCTGTACTTGAACTTATTGGACTTGTCTGCCATGTAGCTATCTTTCAGTATATGGACATGTTGGAATCATCAGCCATGTAGCCAGCTGTCGTTGTATGAACATGTTGATTCATATTCCTTGTTACGAGCTCTTTAAGTATACATATGTTGGACTCATTTGCCAAGTAGTTAACTCTCAGTATAGGGACATGTTGGATTCATCTATCATGTAGCTACTACTCTGTATATGGACATGTCGGAGTACTCTGCCATGTAGCTAGCTCTCAATATATGGACATGTTGGAATAATCTGCAATGTACATAAAACTCTGTATATGGAAATGTAGTACTACTCTACAATGAAGCTAGCTCTCTTTATACAGACATTTTGGAGTCGTCTGCCATGTAGATAGCTCTCTGTGTATGAACATGTTGGACTCATCTGCCTTGTAGCTTGCCCTATAAATGTACGCATGTTGGTCTCATGTGCCATGTAACTAACTCTTAATATATGGACATGTTGGTTTCATCTGCCACGAAGCTCGTACACTGTATATGAACATATTGAACCACTCTGTCATGTAGCTAACTCTCAGTATATGGACTTGGTGGACTCATCTGCCATGTAGCTAGTTTTCTGTATATGGAAATGCTGCACTACTCTGCCATGTAGCTGACTCTCTGTATATGAACATTTTGGACTCTTCTACTACATAGTTAGCTCTCTGTGCATGGATATATTGGACTGATCTGCCATGGAGGTAGTTCTCTGTATATGAACATATTGGACTTGTCTGCCATATAGCTAGCTTTCTGTATATGGACATGTTGGACTCATCAGCCATGTAGCCAGCTCTCTCTCTATGAACATGTTGATCTCATAGGACATGTAGCTAATCCTCTATACATACACATGTTGGACCCATCTGCCATGTAGCTACCTCTCAGTATATGGACACATTGCACT
>NW_006409029.1:600963-601910 GCF_000296735.1 Chrysochloris asiatica | reverse complement strand
GTTTGACCTGTAGCTAGCTCTCTGTACATGGATATGTTGGACTCTTCTGCTATGTAGGTATTCTATGTATATGAAGATACTGTACTTCTCTGCCATGTATCTAGCCTTCTAAATATACACCTGTCGAACTCATCTGCCATGTAGCTAACTCCCAGTATATGGACATTTTGGAAACATCTGTCATGTAACTAGAACTCTGTATATGGAACTGTTGCACTACTCTGCCATTTACCTAACTCACAGTATACGGACATGTTGGATTCATCAGCCATGTAGCTTCAACTCTATATATGGAAATGTTGCACTACTCTGCGAAGTAACTAACTCTCTGGATATGGACATTTAGGACTCTTCTGCCATGTAGCTCGCTCTCTGTACATGGATATGTTGGACTGATCTGCTATGTAAATAGCTCTATGTATATGAAGATATTGGACTTGTCTGCCATTTTGCTAGCTCTCAGTATATGGACATGTTGGACTCATTAGCCTTTTAGCAAGCTCTTTGTGTGTAAATGTTTTGCACTCATCTGCCTTGTAGGTAGCTCTCTAAATATACACATTTTGGACTCATCTGCCACATAGCTAACTCTCAGTATATGAACATGTTGGACTCATCTGCCATGTAGCAAGTACTCTGTATATGGACATGTTTGACTACTCTGCTGTGTAGCCTGTTTGCAGTATATGGACACATTGGACTCATCTGCCATGTAGCTAGAATTTTGTACATGGAAATTTTGCACTATTCTTCCATGTAGCTTGCTCTCTGTATGTGGACATTTTGGACTTGTCTGCCATGCAGCTAGGTCTCTGTGCATGGGTATGTTGTATTGATATGCCATGTAAGTAGCTCTCTGTATATGAACATTTTGGACTTTTCTGCCATGTAGCTAACTCTGTATACGGACATGTGGGGCTCATCAGCCATGTAGCCAACTCTCTCCA
>NW_006409029.1:598692-599468 GCF_000296735.1 Chrysochloris asiatica | reverse complement strand
GCTCTCAGTATATACACACATTGGACTCATCTGCCATGTAGCTAGAACAGTGTATATGGAAATATTGCAATACTCTGCCATGTAGCTAGCCCTCCGTATATTGACATTTTGGACTCGTATGCCATGTAGCTAGCTCACTGTAAATGGTTATGTTGGACTGATCTGTCATGTAGTTAGATCCCTGTATATGAACATATAGGAATTGTCTACCATGTAGCTAGCTCTCAGTATATGGACATGTTGGACTTATCAGCCATGTAGCCAGCTCTATATGTAAGGTCATGTTGGATTCATCAGACTTGTACCGAGCCCTCTAAATATACCCATGTTAGACTTATCTTCCAAGTAGCTAACTCTCAGTATATGGATATAATGGACTCATCTGCCATGTAGCTAGTATTCTGTATATGCACATGTTGGATTACTCTGTCATGTAGCTAGTTCTCAGTATATGGACATGTAGGACTCATCTGCCATGTAGTTAGAACTCTGAATGTGGAAATATTGCATTGCTCTGCCATATAGCTAGCTCTCTGTCTAAGGTCATTTTGGACTTGTTTGCCTTGTAGCTAGCTGTCTGCACATGGATATGTTGGACTGATCTGCCTTTTAGGTAGTTCTCAGTATATGAAGTTATTGGACTTCTCTACCATGTAGCTACCTCTCTGTATATGGACATATAGGCCTCGTCAGTCATGTCGTCAGCTCTCTGTGTATGAACATGTTGGACTCATCTGCCTTGTAGCTAGCCCTCTAAATATACACACGTTGGATTT
>NW_006409029.1:594632-596050 GCF_000296735.1 Chrysochloris asiatica | reverse complement strand
CATGTTGGACTCATCTGCCATGTAGCTAATTCTCAGTATATGGGCATAATGGACTCATTTGCCATGTAGCTTGTATTCTGTATATGGACATGTTGCATTTCTCTGCCATGTAGCTAGCTCTCAGTATATAACACATTGGAGTCATCTGCCTTGTAGCTAGAACTCTGTATATGGAAATGTTGCCCTACTCTTCCATATAGCTAGCTCTCTGAATTTGAACATATTGGAACCATCTGCCATGTAGTTATCTCTCTATAAATGGATATGTTGGACTGATCTGCCATGTAGGTAGCTCTCTGTATATGAAGATATGGGACTCATCTGCCTTGTAGCTAACTTTCCCTATATGTACATGTTGGACTCATCTGCCACGTAGCTAGTACTCTGCATATGGACATGTTGGACTACTCTGTCATTTAGCTACCTCTCAGAATATGCACTCGTTGGACACCTCTGCAATGTAACTAGTACTCTGTATATGGAAATGTTGCACTACTATGCCATGTAGCTAGCTCTCTGTATATGCACTCGTTGGACTCATCTGCCATGTAGCTAGTACTCTGTATATGGAAATGTTGCACTACTCTGCCATGTAGCTAGCTCTCTGTATATGGACAAGTTAGACTCATCTGCCATGTATCCAGAACTCTGTGTATTGAAATGTTGTACTACTCTGCCATGTAGCTAGCTATCTGAATTTGGACATATTGGATTCATCTGCCATGTAATTAACTCTCTGTACATGGATATATTGGATGGATCTGCCATGTTAGTAGCTCTCTGTATATGAAGATATGGGACTCATCTGTCTTGTAGCTAACTCTCCGTATATGTACATGTTGGACTATATGCCATGTAGCTAGTAATCTGTATATGGACATGTTGGACTCATCTATCATGTAGCTAACTCTCAGTATATGGATATGTTGAACTCATCTGCCAAGTTACTAGTGCTCTGTATATTGAAATGTTGGACTACTCTGCTATGTAGCTAGCTCTCAGAACATGCACATGTTGGACTCATCAGCCATGTAGCCAGCTCTCTGTGTATGAATATGTTCGTCTCATCTTCCTTGTAGCTTGCCCTACAAATGTACACATGTTGGTCTCATCTGCCATGTAACTAACTCTCAATATATAGACATGTTAGTCTCATCTGTCATGTAGCTAGCTCTCTGTATATACACATGTTGTTCCCATCTGCCATGGAGCTAACTCTCAGTATATGGACATGTTGGACTCATCTGCCATGTAGCTAGTACTCTGTATATGGATATGTTGCACTGCTCTACCATGTAGTTAGATCTCAGTATATGGACACATCGGACTCATCTGCCATGTAGCTCGAACTCTGTATATGGAAATGTTGCAATACACTACCATGTAGCTAGCTCTCTGTATATGGATATTTTTTATTT
>NW_006409029.1:587501-588261 GCF_000296735.1 Chrysochloris asiatica | reverse complement strand
TGTCATGTAGCTAGAACTCTGTATATGGAAATGTTGCACAACCTGCCATGAAGCTAACTCTCTGTATATGGACATTTTGTACTCACTTCCCATGTAGCTCTCTCTGTGCATGGATATGTTGGACTCGTCAGCCATGTAGGTAACACTCTGTACATGAAAATATTGGACTTTTCTGACATGTAGATAACTCTCAGTATGTTTACATGTTGGAATCATCACCCATGTAGCCATCTCTCTCTGTGTGAAGTTGTTGGACTCATCTATTTTGTAGCTAGTCCTCTATATATACACATGTTGGACTCATCTGTCATGTAGCTAACTCTCAATATATGGACATGTTGGACTCATCTGCCATGTAGCTAACTCTCAGTATATTGATATGTTGGACTCATCTGCCATGTAGATAGTACTCTGTATATGGGCATGTTGGACTACTCTGCCATGTAGCTAGCTCTCAGTGTTTGGACACATTGAATTCATCTGCCATGTAGCTAGAATTCTGTATATGGAAATGTTGCACTACTCTTCCATGGAGCTCGCTCTCTATATAGTGACATTCTGGACTCATCTGCCAAGTGGAAAGCTCAGTGTGCATGGGAATGATGGAGTAATCTTTCATGGAGTTAGTTCTCTGTATATGAACATATTGGACTTGTGTACTATGTATCTAGCTCTCTGTATATTGAAATGTTAGACTCATCTGTCATGTAGCTAGCTCTTTGTGCATGGATATGTTTGAATGATCTGCCATGTAGGTAGC
>NW_006409029.1:586502-587129 GCF_000296735.1 Chrysochloris asiatica | reverse complement strand
TGAAATGTTAGACTCATCTGTCATGTAGCTAGCTCTTTGTGCATGGATATGTTTGAATGATCTGCCATGTAGGTAGCTCTCTGTATATGAACATATTGTACTTGTCTGACATGGAGGTCGCTCTCATTATATTGACATGTTGGACTCCTCACCCATGTAGTCAGCTTTCTCTGTATGAACAAGTTGGACTCATCTGCCTTGTAGCTAGCACTCTAAATATGCACATGTTGGACTCATCTGCCATGTAGCTTTTACTCTGCATATGGACATATTGGAATATTCTGCCATGAATCTAACTCTCAGTATATGGACACATTGGACTAATCTGCCATGTAGCTAGAACTCTGTATATAGAAATGTTGCACTACACTGCCATGCAGCTAGCTCTTGGTATATGGACATTTTGGACTTGTCTGCCTCATAAGTAGCTCTGTGTGCATGGATATGTTGGACTGATCTGAGATGTAGGTAGCTCTTTATATATGAACATACTGGACTTTTCTGCCATGTACGTAGATCTCTGTATATGGACATTTTGAAGTCATAAGCCATGTAAGCCAGCTCTCTCTGTATTAACATGTTGGATTCATCTTCCTTGTAGCTCGTCTTCTATATATATGCATGTTG
>NW_006409029.1:583427-583983 GCF_000296735.1 Chrysochloris asiatica | reverse complement strand
GGAAATGTTGTTCTACCGTGCCATGTAGCTAGCTCTCTGTATATGGACATTTTGGGCTGGTATAACATGTGGCTAACTCTCTATACATGGATTTGTTGATCTGATCTGACATGTAGGTATCAATCTGTATATGAACATATTTGACTTGTCTGCCATGTAGGTGTCAATCTGTATATGAACATATTTGACTTGTCTGCCATGTAGCTAGCTCTCAGTATATGGACATGTTAGCCCATCAGCCATGTAGCCAGCACACTCTGTACGAACATGTTGGACTTGTCTACCTTGTAGCTAGCCCTCTATATATACACATGTTGGGCTCATCTGTCATGTAGCTAACTCTCAGTATATGGACACATTGGAATCATCTGTCATGTAGCTTGAACTCTGTATATGGAAATGTTGCACTACTCTGCCATGTAGGTGACACTCTGTATATGGACATTTTGGACTCGTCTGTTATGTGCCAGCTCTCTGTGCATGGATATGTTGGACTGATCTGCCATGTAGTTAGCTCTCTGTATATGAACATATTGGACTTGTCTGCCATGAAGCT
>NW_006409029.1:579808-580682 GCF_000296735.1 Chrysochloris asiatica | reverse complement strand
ACTCTCAATATATGGACATATTGGACTCATCTGCCATGTAGCTAGTATTCTGGATATGTACATGTTGGACTACTCTGCCATGTAGTTATCTCTCAGAATATGTACATGTTGGACTCATCTGCCATGTACCTAGAACTCTGTATATGGAAATGTTGTACTGCTCTGCCATGTATCTAGCTCACTCTATAGGGACATTTTGGACTTGTCTGCCATGTAGCTATCTCTCTGTATATGAACATGTTAGAATCATCAGCCATGTAGCCAGCTCTCTCTGTATGAACATGTTGGACTCATTGCCTTGTAGCTAACTCTCAGAATATGGACATGTTGGACTCATCTGCCATGTCGCTAGTACACGGTATATGGACATGTTGCACTACTCTTCCATGTAGCTAGATCTCAATATATGGACACGTTGGACACATCTGCCAAGTTGCTAGATCTCTGTATAATGAAATGTTGCACTACTCTTCCATGTAGCTATCTCTCTGTATATGCACATTTTGGACTCGTCTAACATGTGGCTAACTGTCTATACATGGATATGTTCAAGTGATCTGACATGTATCTCAAACTCTGTACATGGAAACTGTACATGGAAACTCTGTACATGGCTAACTGTCTATACATGGATATGTTCAAGTGATCTGACATGTATCTCAAACTCTGTACATGGAAATGTTGCACTATTTTGCCATGTAGCTAGCTAGCTCTCTGTATATTGATACGTTGGACTCATCTGCCATGTACCTAGAACTGTGTATTTGGAAATGTTGCACTACTCAGCCATGTAGCTAGATCTCTGTTATGGACTTGTTGGACTCTTCTGACATGTAGCTATAACTCTGTATATGGAAATGTTGGACTACTCTGC
>NW_006409029.1:577180-578483 GCF_000296735.1 Chrysochloris asiatica | reverse complement strand
TATATGGAAATGTTGCACTACTCTGCCATGTAGGTAGATATCTGTATATGGACATTTTGGACTCGTTTGCCATGTAGCTAACTCTCTGTACATGGATATGTTGAATTGATCTGCTGTATAGTTAACACTCTGTATAGGAACATATTGGACATTTCTGCCATATTGCTATGTCTGAGTATATGGACCTGTTTGATTCATCAGCCATGTAATTAGCTCTCTGTGTATGAATATGTCACACTCTACTGCTTTGTAGTTAGAAATTTAAATATACACATGTGGGACTCATATGCCATGTAGGTAGTTCTCTGTATATGAACATGTTGGACTACTCTACCATTTAGCTAGGTCTCAGTATATGGACATGTTGGACTCATCTTCCATGTAGCTAGATCACTGTATATGGAAATGTTGCACTACACTGCCAGATAGCTCACTCTCTGTATATGGACATGTTGGATTCATCAGCCATGTAGCCATCTCTCTCTGTATGGACATGTTGGACTCATCTGACGTGTAGCTAGCCCTCTAAATATACACATGTTGGACTCATCTACCATGTAGCTGACTCACAGTATATGGACATGATGGACTCATCTGCCGTGCAGCTAGACCTTTGTATATGGAAATGTTGCACTACTATGCCATGTAGCTTGTTCTCGGTATATTGACACATTGGACTCATCTGCCATGTAACTTGAACTCTGTATATGGATATGTTGCACTACTCTGCCATGAAACTAGCTCTCTGTATATGGACACGTTAGACTCATCTGCCATGTAGCTAACTCTCAGTATATGGACATGTTGGACTCATCTACCATGTAGCTAGAACTCTGTATATGGAAATGTTGCACTACTCTGCAATGTAGCTACCTCTCTGTATATTGACACATTGGACTCACCTGCCATGTATCTAGAACTCTGTATATGGAAATGTTGCACTACTCTACCATATAGCTAGCTCTCTGTATATGGACTTGTTGGACTCTTGTGCCATGTGGCTAGAACTCTGTATATGGAAAGTTTGCACTACTCTGCCATGTAGTTATCTCTCTGTATATGGACATTTTGGACTCATATGCCTTGTAGCTAGCTCTCTGTGCATGGATATGTTGGACTGATATGAACTCATATGCCTTGTAGCTAGCTCCCGGCATGGATATGTTGGACTGATATGAACTGATATGAACCTATTGGAATTGTCTGCCATGTAGCAAGCTCTCAGTATATGGACATGTTGGACTCCTCAGCCATATAGCCAACTGTCTGTGTATGAACATGTTGGACTCATCTGCCTTGTAGC
>NW_006409029.1:574375-575575 GCF_000296735.1 Chrysochloris asiatica | reverse complement strand
TTGGACTCATGTAACATGTAGCTAGAATTCGGCATATGGAAATGTTACACTTCTCTGCCATGTAGGTAGCTCTCTCTATATGGACATGTTGGACTCACCTGCCATGTAGCTAGAACTCTGTATATGGAAATGTTACACTACTCTTTCACGTAGCTAGCTGTCTGTATAGGAACGTGTTGGACTCTTCTGCCATGAAGCTGGAACTCTGTATAATGAAATGTTGCACTACTCTGCCATGTAGCTAGCTCTCTGTATATGGACATTTTAGAATTGACTGCCATGTAGCTAGCTCTTTGTAAATCGATATGTTGGACAGATTTGCCATGTAGCCAGCTCTCTGTGTGTGAACATTTTGGTCTCATCTGCCTTGTATCAAGCCATCTCAATATACACATGTTACAATCATTTGCCATGTAGCTAACTCTCAGTATAAGGACAAGTTGGAATCATCTGCCCTGAATCTAGAACTCTTTATATGGATATGATGCATGACTCTGACAAGTAGCTAGCTCTCATTATATGGACACTTTAGACTCAGCTGCCATATAGCTAGAACTCTGTATATGGAAATGTTTCAGAACTCTGCCATGTAGATATCTCTGTGTACAAGGACATGTTGGACTGATCTGACATGTATGTATCTCTCTGTTCATGAACATTTTGGACTTGTCTGCCATGTAGCTAGCTCTCAGTATATGGACATGTTGGACTCACCAGCCATGTAGCCAGATCTCTCTGTATGAACATGATGGATTCATCTGACTTGTATCGCGCCCTCTAAATATACACATGTTGGACACATCTGACATGTAACTAACTCTTAGTATAGGGACATGTTGGACTCATCTGCTATGTAGCTAGTACACTGTATATGGACATCTTGGACTACTCTGCCATGTAGCTAGTTCTCAGTATATGCACATGTTTGAGTCATCTGCCATGGAGCTAGAAGTCTGTATTTGGAAACATGTCACTATTGTTCTGTGTTGCTAACTCTCTGTATATGGATATATTGGACCCAGCTGCAATGTAACTAACTCTCTATGCATGGATATGTTGGACTGATCTGCAATGTATGTAGCTCTCTGTATATTAATATATTGGACTTGTCTGCAATATAGCTACATCTCTGTCTTTGGATATGTTGGACTCATCAGCAATGTAGCCAGCTCTCTCTGCATGACCATGTTGGAATCATGT
>NW_006409029.1:558673-561985 GCF_000296735.1 Chrysochloris asiatica | reverse complement strand
TTGGACATGTCTGGCATGTAGGTAGCTCTCAGAATATGGACATGTTGGACTCATCAGCCATGTAGCCAACTTGCTCTGTATGAACATATTGGAGTCATCTGTGTTGTAGCTAGTCCTCTATATATACACATGTTGGACTCATCTGCCAAATAGCTTACTCTCAGTATATGGACACATTGGACCCATCTGCCATGTAGATAGTACTCTGTATATGGAAATGTTGCACTACTCTGCCATGTAGCTATCTTTCTATATATGGACATTTTAGACTTGTCTTCCATGTAGCTACCTCTCTGTGCATGAATATGTTGGACTGATCTGCCATGTAGGTAGCTTTTGTCTGCTATGTAGCTAGCTCTCTGTGTATGGACATGTGGTACTTATCAGCTCTCTCTTTATGATCATGTTGGACTCTTCTGCATTGTATATAGTCCTCTGAAAATACACATGTTGGACTCATCTGCCATGTATCTAACTCTCAGTATATGGATATGGTGTACTCATCTGCCATGTGGCTAGAACTCTGTATACGGAAATGTTGCACTACTCCGCCATGTTGGTATATCTCTCTATATGGACATTTTGGACCCATCGGCCATGAAGCTAGCTCTCTGTGCATGGATATGTTGGACCAATCTGCCATGTAGGTAGCTCTCTTTATATAAACACATGGGAGTTGTCTGCCATGTAGGTAGTAATCAGTATATGGACATGTTGGACTCATCAAATATGCAGCTAGTTCTCTGTGTATGATCATGTTGGACTCTTCTGACCTGTTGCTTTTCCTCTAAATATACATATGCTGGACTCATCTGCCATGTAGCTAATCCTCAGTATATGGACATGTTGGACACATCTGCCATGTAGCCAGTACTCACTATATGGGCATGTTGGATTACTCTGCCATGTAGATATATATCAGTGTATGGACACATTGGACAAATCTGGCATGTAGCTAAACTATTTTTATGGAAATGTTGCACCACTCCCCCATGTTGCTAGCTCTCTGTGCATGGATATGTTGGACTGATCAGCCAAGGTGGTAGCTCTCTGTATATGAACATATGGGACTTGTCTGCCATGTTGGTAGTTCTCAGTATATGGACATGTTGAACTCATCAGACATGTAGCCAGCACTCTGTGTATGAACATGTTGAGCTCATCTGACTTGTATCTTGCCCTCTACATATACACATGTTGAACTCATCAGCATTGCAGCTAATACCCAGTATATGGACATGTTGGACACATCTACCATGTAGCCTGTATTCTTTATATGGGCATATTGGACTACTCTGCCACGTAGCTATCTCTCAGTATATGGACACGTTGGACTCATCTGCCATGTGGCTACAACTCTGTATATGGAAATGTTGCACTACTCTGCCATATAGCTAGTTCTGTGTATATGGACATTTTGGATTTGTCTGCCATGTAGCTTGCTCTCTGTGCAAGGATATGTTGGAATGATCTACCATGTAGGTAGCTCTCTGTATATGAACATCTTGGAGTTCTCTGAGATGTAGCTAGCTCTCTGTATATGGACATGTTGGATGCATCAGACATGTAGACAGCTCTCTCTGTATGAACATGTTGGATTCATGCGCCTTGTAGCTAATCCTCTATGTATAAACCTGTTGGACTCATCTGCCTTGTACCTAAATCTCAGTATATAGACATGATGCCCTCATCTGCTATGTAGCTAGAACGCTGTACATGGAAATGTTGCATTACTCCTTCATGTATCTAGCTTTCAGTATATGGACACGTTGGACTCATTTGCCATGCAGCCAGTACTCTATGTATGGAAATTCTGCACTACTCTGCTATGTAGCTAGCTCTCTGTATATAGTCATTTTGGACTCATCTGCCATTTGGCTAGCTATCTGTACATGGATATGTTGGACTGATCTGACATGTAGTTAGCTCTCTGTATATGAACATATTGGACTCGTGTGCCATGTAGCTAGCTCTCTGTATATGGACATGTTGGATGCATCAGAAATGTAGACAGCTTTCTCTAAATGAACATGTTGGACTCATCTGCCTTGTAGCTAATCGTCTATATATAAACATGTTCGACTCATCTGCCTTGTACCTATCTCTCAGTATATGGACATGTTACACTCATCTGCCATGTAGCTAGAACTCTATACATGGAAATGTTGCATAACTATTTCATGTGGCTAGCTCTCAGTATATGTACATATTGGACTCATGTGCTATGTAGCTAGTACTCTGTGAATGGAAATGTTGCACTACCCCGCTATGTAGCTAGTTCTCTGTATATGGATATGTTGGACTCGTCTGTCATTTAGCTAGCTGTCTGTGCATGGATGTGTTGGAGTTATCTACCATGTAGGTATCTCTCTGTGTATGAACATATTGGACTTGACTGCCATGTAGTTAGCTCTCAGTACATGACTTGTTGGACTCATCCGTCATGTATCCAGCTCACTCTGTATGAACATGTTGGACTCATCTGCCTTGTAGCTAGTCTTCTATATATACACATGATGGACTCATCTGCCATGTAGCCAGCTCTCTTTTGTATGAACATGTTGGACTCATCTCCCATGTACCTAACTCTCAGTATATGGACATATTGGACTCATCTGCCATGTAGCTATTATTCTGTATATGGACATGTTGGACTACTCTGCCATGTAGCTAGCTCTTTGTGTATGGACATATTGGATTTGTCTGCCAGGTAGCTGTCTTTCTGTGCATGGATATGTTGGACTGATCTGCCGTGTAGGTAGCTCTCTGTATATGAACATATTGAAGTTGTCTGTTATGTAGCTAGCTCTCTGTATATGGACATGTGGTACTCATCAGCCATGTAGCCACCTTTCTCTGTATGAACATTTTGGACTCATCTGCATTGTAGCTAGTCCACTGTAAATACACATTTTGGACTCATCTGCCATGTAGCTAACTCTCAGTATATTAACCTGTTGGACTCATCTGCCATGTAGCTAGAACTCTGTACATGGAAATGTTCCACTACTCAGCCATATTGGTATCTCTCTGTATATGGATATTTTGTACTTATCTGCCATGTAACTTGCTCTCTGAGCATGGATATGTTGGACTGATATGCCATGTAGGTAGCTCTCTGTATATGAACATATTGGACTTGTCTGCCATGTAGCTAGCTCTTTGTATATGGACAAGTTGGAATCATCAGCCATGTAGCCAGCTTTCTCTGTATGTACATGGTGGAATCATCTACCTTGTAGCTAGTCTTCTATATATACACATGTTGGACTCATCTGGCATGTAGCTAACTCTCAGTATATGGACATGTTG
>NW_006409029.1:554145-557229 GCF_000296735.1 Chrysochloris asiatica | reverse complement strand
GCCATGGAGCTAGCTCTCTGTATATGGACATATTGGACTCATCAGCCATGTAATCAGATCTCTCTGTATAAACATGTTGAAATCATCAGCCTTGAAGCTAGGCCTCTATACATACACATGTTGGAATAATCTGCACTTGTAGATAACCCTCAGTATATGGACATGTTGGACACATCGGCCATGTAGACAGTACTAAGTATATGGACATGTTGGACTACTCTGGCATGTAGCTATCTCTCAGTATATGGACACGTTGGATTCATCTGCCATGTAGCTAGAACTCTTTATATGGAAATGTTGCACAACTCCACCATGTAGCTAGCTCTCTGTGCATGGATATGTTGTACTGATCTGTCATGTAGGTAACTCTGTATTTCAACATTTTGGACTTGTCTGCCATGTAGCTAGTACTCTTTTATGGACATGATGGACTCATCTGCCATGTAGCTAGGACTCTGTATATGGACATATTGGACTACTGTGTCATGAAGCTAGCATTAATTATATGGGCACATTGTACTCATCTGCCATGTGGCTACAACTCTGTATATGGAAATGTTGCACTACTCTGCCATATTGCTAGTTCTGTGTATATTGACATTTTGAATTTGTCTGCCATGTAGCTTGCTCTCTGTGCATGGATATATTGGAATGATCTGCCATGTAGGTAGCTCTCTGTATATGAACATATTGGAGTTATCTGTGATGTAGCTAGCTCTCTGTATATGGACATGTTGGATGCATCAGACATGTAAACAGCTCTCTCTGTATGAATATGTTGGATTCATGTGCCTTTTAGCTAATCCTCTATGTATAAACCTGTTGGACTCATCTGCCTTGTACCTAACTCTCAATATATGGACATGATGCCCTTATCTGCTATGTAGCTAGAACTCTGTATAAGGAAATGGTACTACTCTGTCATGTAGCTAGCTCTCAGTATATGGACACGTTGGACTCATGTGCCATGTAGCCAGTACTCTGTTATGGAAATGCTGCACTACTCTGCTATGTAGCTTGCTCTCTGTATATGGACATGTTCGACTCGTCTGCCTTGGATATGTTGGAGTTATCTACCATGTATGTATGTCTCTGTTTATAATCTTATGGGACTTCTCTGACATGTAGGTAATTCTCAGTATATGGACATGTTGGACTCATAAGATATGTAGCCAATTCTCTGTGTATGAACATGTTGGACTCATCTGATTTGTAGCTTTCCCTCTAAATATACATATGCTGGACTCATCTGCATTGTAGCTATGCCTCAGTATATGGACATGTTGGACACATCTGCCATGTAGCCAATACTCATTATATGGACATGTTGGACTACTCTACCATGTAGCTAGAATTCTGTATATGGAAATGTTGCACTACTCTGCCATGTAGCTACCTCTCTTCATGGGCATTTTGGAGTCATCTGCCATGCAGCTAGCTCTCTGTGCATGGATATGTTGTAATTATCTGCCATGTAGGTAAGTCTCTGTATATGAGCATATTGGACTTGTTTGTCATGTTGCTAGGTCTCTGTATATGAACATGTTAGACTCATCAGCCATGTAGCCAGCTCTCTCTGTATAAACATGTTGTATTTACCTGCCTATGTATGCACATGTTGGACTCATCTGCCATGTCGCTACTACTCTCAGTATATGGACATGTTCGACTCATCTGCCATGTAGCTAGAACTCTGTATATGGATATGTTGGGCTCATCTGCCTTGTAGCTAGCTCTTAGTACATGGACACGTTGGACTCGTCTACCATGTAGCTAGCTCTCTGTGCATGAATATGTTGGACTGATCTTCCATGTAGGTACGTCTCTGTATATGAACATATTGGACTTGTCTGCCATGTAGCTAATTCTAAGTATATGGACATGTTGGACTCATCAAACATGTAGCCAGCCCTCTCTGTATTAACATGTTGGATTCATTTACATTGTAGCTACTCCTCTAAATATACACGTGTTGGGCTCATCTGCCATGTAGCTAACTCTCAGTGTATGGACATGTTAGACTCATCTGCCATGTAGCTAGTACTCCATATATGGACATGTTGGACTCGTCTGCCACGTAGCTAGCTCTCTGTGCATGGATATGTTGGACTAATCTGCCATGTAGGTACCTCTATGTATATGAACATATTGTACTTGTCTGCTATGTAGCTACTTCTCAGAAAATCGACATGTTGGACTCATCAAACATGTAGCCAGCTCTCTCTGTATTAACATGTTGGATTCATTTGCCTTATAGCTATTCCTCTAAATATACACATGTTGGACTCATCTGCCATGTAGTAACTCTGAGTATATGGACACATTGGACTCATCTGCTATGTAGCTAGAACTTTTTTTATGGAAATGTTGCATGACTCCATCATGTAGCTAGCTCTGTGTGCATGGCTCTGTTGGATTGATCTGTCAAGTAGGTAATTCTCTATATTTTTACATTTTGGACTCGTCTGCCATGTAGCTAGGTCTTTGTGCATGGATACGTTGGACTGATCTGCCATGTAGGTAGCTCTCTGTATATGAACATATTGGATTCATTTGCCATGTATCTAGTACTCTGTATATGGACATGTTGGAATACTCTGTCATTTAGCTAGCTCTCAGTATATGGACATGATGGACTCATCTGCCATGCAATTTGAACTCTGTAAATGTAAATGTTGTACTACTCTGCCCTGTAGCTAGTGCTCTGTATATGGACATTTTGTACTCTTCTCTCTTGTAGCTAGCTCTCTGTGTATGAACATGTTGGATTCATCTTCCTTGTAGCTAGCCCTCTAAATATACACACATTGGACTCATCTGCCATGTAGATAACTCTCAGTCCATGGACATGGTGGACTCATATGCCATTTAGCTAGTACTCTGCACATAGACATGTTGGACTACTCCACCATATAGCTACATCTCAGTATATGGACACTTTGGATTCATCGGCCATATAAATAGAACCCTGTACATGGAAATGTTACACTACTCTGTCATACAGCTAGCTCTCTGTATATGGACATTTTGTACTCGTCTGCCATGTAGATAGCTCTCTGTGCATGGGTATGTTGGTCTGATCTG
>NW_006409029.1:550070-553681 GCF_000296735.1 Chrysochloris asiatica | reverse complement strand
GCTGGTAGTTTCGAACCGCTGACCTTAAGGTTCGCAGCCCGATTCGTAACCACCATGTAGTTAGAACTCTGTAAATGGAAATGTTGCCCTACTCTGACATGTAGCTAGCTCTCTGTATATGGACATTTTGGAACCGTCTGCCTTGTAGCTAGCTAACTGTATATGGATATGTTGGACTGATCTGACATATAGTTAGCTCTCTGTATATGAACATATTGGACTCATCTGCCATGTAGCTAGAAATCTGTAAATGGAAATATTGAACTACTCTGCCATGTCGCTAGCTCTCTGTATATGGACATTTTGGACTCATCTGCCATGTAGCTAGCTCCCTGTGCATGGATATGTTGGACTGATCTGCTATGTAGGTAGCTCTCGGTATATGAACATGTTTGACCTGTCTTTGATGTAGTTAGGTCTCTGTATATGGACATGTTGGAGTCATCTGACATGTAGCCAGCTCTCTGTGTATGAATATTTTGAATTCATCAGCCTTGTAGCTAGCCCTCTATATATACACATGTTGTACTCATCTGCTATGTACCTAACTCTCAGTATATGGATATGTTCGACTCATCTGCCATGTAGCTAGTACTCTGCCCATGAACATGTTGAAATATTGTGCCATGTAGCTAGCTCTCAGCATATTGACATGTTGGACTTATCTGCCATATAGCTAGTACTCTGTATATGGAAATGTTGCAGTATTCTGCCATGTAGCTAGTTCTCTGTATATGGATATTATGGACTCGTATGCCATGTAGATACCTGTCTGTGCATGGATATGTTTGTCTGATATGCCATGTAGTTAGCTTTCAGTATATGAACATATTGGACTTGTCTTACATGTAGCTAGCTCTCAGTATGTGGACATGTTGGACTCATCAGCCATGAAGCCAGCTCTCTCAGTATGGTCATGTTGGACTTATTTGCCTTGTAGATCATCCTCAATATAAACACATGTTGGCCTCATCTGCCATGTAGCTAACTCTCAGTATATGGACCTGTTGGACTCATCTGTCATGTAGCTAGTTCTCCATATATGGACATGTTGGACTACTGTGCCATAAAGTTAGCTCTCAGTATATGGACACGTTGGGCTGATCTGCCATGTGGCTTGAACTCTGTATATGGAAATGTTGCACTACTCTGCCATGTAGCTAGCTCTCTATATATGGACATTTTTGTCTTGTCTGTCATGTAGCTAGCTATTTGTGCATGGATATGTTGGACTGATCATCCATGTAGATAGCTGTCTGTATATGAACATATTGGACTTGTCTTCTATGTAGGTAGCTTGCTGTATATGTACATGTTAGACTCATCAGCCATGTAGCCATCTCTTTCTGTATGAACATGTTGGAATCATCTACCTTGTAGCTAGTCCTCTATATAGTCACATATTGGACTCATCTGCCATGTAGCTAACTCTCAGAATATGGACATGTTGGTCTCATCTGCCATGCAACTAGTACTCTGTATATGGACATGTTGCACTACTCTGCCATGTAGCTAGCTCTCAGTACATGGACACGTTGGACTCATCTTTCATGTGGCTTGAACTCTGTATATGAAAATGTTGCACTACTCTGCCATGTAGCTAGCTCTCTATATATGGATATGTTGGACTGATCTGCCATGTAGGTAGCTCTCTATATATGAATGTATTGGACTTGTGTGCCATGTAGCTAGCTCTCAATAGATGGACATGTTGGAATCATCAGCGATGTAGCTAGCTCTCTCTGTATGAACATGTTGGATTAATCTGCCTTGTAGGTAGCACTCTATATATACACGTGTTGGACTCATCTGCCATGTAGGTAATTCTCAGTATATGGACATGGTGGACCCATTTGCCATGTAGATGGTACTCTGCATATGTACATGTTGCACTACTCTGCCCTGAAGCTCTCTCTCAATATATGGAAACGTTGGACTCATCTGCCATGTAACTAGAACTCTGTACATGGAAATGTTGCACTACTCTGTCATGTAGCTAGCTCTCTGTATATGGACATTTTGCATTCGTCTGCCATGTAGATAGATCTTTGTGCATGGATAAGTTGGGCTGATCTGCCATGTAGGAAGCTCTCTGTATATGAAAATATTGGACTTGTCTGCCATGTAGCAAGCTCTCAGTATGTGGACATGTTGGACTCATCAGCCATGTAGCCAGCACTCTCTGTTTGAACATGTTGGACTCATCTGCCTTGTAGCTAGTCCTCTATATATACACATGTTGGAGTCATTTGCCATGCAACTTACTCTCAGCATGGACATGTTGGACACATCTGCCATGTAGCTAGTCCTCTTTATATGGACATATTGGATTACTCTGTCATGTAGCTATTCTGAGTATACGGACACGTTGGAATAATTTGTCGTGTAGCTAGAACTCTGTATATGGAAATGTTGCACTACTCTGACATATAGGTAGCTCTCTTTACATAAACATTTTAGACTTGTCTGCCATGTAGCTACCTCTCTTTGCATGAATATATTGTAGTGATCTGCCATGTAGTTAGCTCTCTCTATATGAATATATTGGATTTGTCTGCCATGTATCTCAGTATATGGACATGTTGGAGTCATCAGCCATGTAGCCAACTCTCTCTGTATGAACATGTTGGAATAATCTGCCTTGTAGTTAGTCCTCTGTATATACACATGTTGGACGCATCTGCCACATAGGTAACTCTCAGTATATGGACATAGTGGACCCATCTGCCATTTATCTATTACTCTGCAGATGGACATGTTGACCTACTCTGCGATGTAGCTAGCTCTTCAGTGTATTGACACTTTGGTCTCATCTGACATGTAGCTAGAACTCGGTACATGGCAATGTTCCACTACTCTGCCACGTAGCTAGTTCTCTGGATATGGACCTTTTGTACTCCTCTGCCTTGTGGTAGCTCTCTGTAAATTGAAATGTTGGACTGATATGCCATGTAGGTAGCTCTCTCTATATGAACATATTGGATTTGTCTGCCATGGAGCTAATTCTCAGTACATGGACATTTTGGATTCATCTGCCATGTAGCTAGTCCTCTGTATATGGACACGTTGGATTACTCTGCCATGTGCATAGCTCTCATAATAAGGACACGTTGGACTCATCCGCCATGTAGCTAGAACAATGTGTCTGGAAATGTTGCACTATTCTGTCATGTAGCTACCTCTCTGTATATGCACATTTTGAACTCATCTGACATTAACCTAGCTCTCTATGCATGGATATTGTGGACTGATCTAACTCATAGGTAGCTCTCTGTATATGAAAATGTTGGACTTGTCTGCCATGTAGCTAGCTCTCAGTATATGGACATGTTTGACTCATCAGACATGTAGCCAGCTCTCTCTGTATGAACATGTTGGATCCATCTTTCTTTTAGCTAGCCCTCTATATATACACATGTTGGACTCATCTGCCATGTAGCTAACTCTCAGTATATTGACTTGGTCGACTCATCTGCCATGTAGCTAGTACTCTGTATGTGAATATGTTGGACTACTCTGCCATGTAGGGAGCTCTCAGTAAATGGACACGATGGATTCGTCTGCCGTGTAGCTAGAACTCTGTATATGGAAATGTTTCAATAATCTGCCAT
>NW_006409029.1:542978-549329 GCF_000296735.1 Chrysochloris asiatica | reverse complement strand
GTATATGGACATGTTGGACTCATCTGCCATGTAGCTAATACTCTGCATGTGGACACGTTCAGCTACTCTGCCATGAAGCTAGCTCTCAGTATATGGACCCATTGGACTAATCTCCCATTTAGCTAGAATTCTGTATATGGAAACGTTGAACTACTTTGTCATAGCTAGCTCTCTGTATATGGACATTTTGGACTCCAAGGCCATGTCACTAGCTCTCTGTGCATGGATATATTGAAAGGATCTGCCATGTAGGTAGCTCTCTGTATATGAACATATTAGACTTGTCTGCCATGTAGCTAGCTCTCTGTATATAGACAAGTTGGACTCCTCAGCCATGTAGCCAGCTATCTGTGTATGAACATGTTGGACTCATCTGCCTTGTAGGTAGCCCCCTATATATACACATGTTGGACTCATGTGCCATGTAGATAACTCCCAGTTTATGGTCTTGTCGGACTCATCTGCCAAGTAGCTATTCTCTGTATATGGACATGTTGGACTACTCTGCAATTTAGCTATCTCTCTGTATATGGACACGTTGGACTCATTTGCCTTGTAGCTAGAACTCTGCATATGGAAATGTTGTACTACTCTGCCTTGTAGCCAGCTCTCTGTATTTTGGACTCGTCGACCATGTAGCTACTTCTCTGTTCATGGATATGTTGGACTGATCTGACATGTAGATATCTCTCTGTATATGAACATATTGGACTTGTCTGCCATGTAGCTAGATCTCTGTATATATATATATATATATGTTGGACTCATCATCCATGTAGCCAGCTCTCTTTGTATGAACATATTGGACTCATCTGCCTTGTAGCTAGTCCTCTATATAAACAGATGTCGGACTCGTCTGCCATGTAGATACATCTCAGAATATGGACATGTAAGACTCATCTGTCATGAAGCTAGAACTCTCTATATGGAATTGTTGCACTACTCTGCCATGTAGCTAACTGTCTGTATATGGACATTTTGAACCATCTGCCATATAGCTTGCACTCTGTGTATGGATATGAAGGACTAATCTGTCATGTTCAAAGCTCTCTGTATATGAACATATTGGATTGTCTGCCATGTAGCTAGCACTCTGGAGATGGACATGTGGTAATCATCAGCCATATAGCGAGCTCTCTGTGTATGACCATGTTGGACTCATCTTCCTTGTAGCTAATCTTCTATTTATTCACATGTTGGACTCATCTGCCATGTAGCTAATTCTCAGTATATGGACATGTTGGAATCATCTGCCATGTAGCTAGTACTCTGTATATGGACATGTTGGACTCTCTTCCACGTAGCTAGCTCTCAGTATATGGACATATTGGACTAATCTACCATGTAGCTAGAACTCTGTACATGGAAATGCTCAATACTCTGCCATGTAGCTATCTCTCTGTATATAGACATTATAGACTCGTCTCCATGTAGCTAGCTCTCTGTATATGGGCATGTTGGACTCATCAGATCTCGGTGTATGAACATGGTGGACTCATCTGCACTGTTGCTAGTCCTCTCTATATATACACATGTTGGAATCGTCTGCCATGTAGATAACTCACATTATATGGACATGTTGGACTTATCTGCCATGTAGCTAGCTCTCTGTATAGGAACATTTTGGACTTGTCTGCCATGTAGCTAGCTCTCTATGCATGGATATGTTGGACTGATTTGCCATGTATGTAGTCTCTGTATATGAACATATTGAACTTGTCTACCATGTAGTTGGCTCTTTGTATATGGACATGTTAGACTCATCAGCCATGTAGCCAGCTCTCTCTGTAAAAACATGTTAGACTCATCTGCCTTGTAGCCACTCCGCTATATATAAACATGTTGTATATATCTGCCATGTAGCTAACTCAGTATATGGAAATGTTGAACTTATGAGCCATGTAGCCATCTCTCTCTGTATGAACATGTTGGACTCATCTGCCTTGTAGCTAGCCCTCTGAATATACACCTGTTCGAGTCATGTGCCATGTAACAAACACTCAGTATATAGATATATTGATTTCATCTGCCATATAGCTAGAACTCTGTATATGGAAATGTTGGACTACACTGCCATATAGCTAACTATCTGTATGTAGACACTTTGGACTCGTTTGCCATGTAGCTAGCTCTATGTATATGGACATGTTGGACTCATCTGACTTGTAGCCAGCTCCCTGTGTATGAACATGTTGGACTCATCTACTTTGAATCTAGTCCTCTCTATATACACATGTTGGGCTTATCTGCCATGTAGCTAACTCTCAATATAAGGACATGTTGGAATCATCTGCCATGTAGCTAGTACTCTGTATATGGACATGTTGGACTACTCTTCCATGTAGCTAGCTCTCAATATATGGACACGTTGGATTCATCTGCCATGTAGCTACTACTCTGTATATGGAAATGTTGCACTACTCTGCCATGTAGCTAACTCTCTTTATATGGACATTTTGGACTCGTCTGACATGTAGCTTGCTCTCTGTGCATTCATATGTTGGACTGCACTGCCATGTAGGTAGCTCTCTGTATAGGAACATATTGGACTTGTCTTCCATTTAGCTGTCTCTCTGTATATGGACATGTTAGACTCATTAGCCATGTAACCAGATCTTTCTGTATGAAAATGTTGTACTCATCTGTTTTGTAGCTAGTCCTCTATATATACACATGTTGTACTTATCTGACATGTATCTAACTCTCAGTATATGGACATGTTGTACTCATCTGCCATGTAGCTAATAGGCTGTATATGGACAAGTTGGACTACTCTGCCATTTAGCTAGTTCTAAGGTTATGGACACGTTGGACTTATCTGCATGTAACCAGCTCTCTCTGTATGTACATGTAGAATTTGTCTGCCTTGTAGCTAACCATCTATATATACACATCATGGACTCATCTGCCATGTAGCCAACTCTCAGTACATGGACATGTTGGACTCGTCTGTCATGTAGTAGACTGGATACGGACATGTTGGGTTACTCTGCCAGGTATCTAGCTCTCTGTACATGGACATGTTGGACTGATGAGCTATGTAGCCAGCTTTCTCTGTATGAACATGTTGGACTCATCTGCTTGTAGCTAGCCCTCTAAATATACACATGATTCACTCAATTGTCATGTAGCTAACTCTCAGTATATGGACATGTTGGACTCATCTGCCATGTAGTTAGTACTCTGTATATGGTCATGTTGGACTCATCTGCCATGTAGCTAAAACTCTGGATATGGAAATGTTGCACTACTCTTCCACTTACCTAGTGCTGTGTATATGGACATTTTGGACTCATCTGACAGGTAGCTAGCTCTCTGTGCATGGAAATATTCGACATATCTGTTATGTAGGGAGATATCTGTATATAAACATATTGGACTTGTTTGCTATATAGCTATCTCTCTGTATATGGACATGTTGGGCTACTCTGCCATGTAGCTATCTCTCAGTATAAGGACACGTTGGACTCATCTGCCATGTAGACAATTCTCTCTGTGTGAACATGTTGAACTCATCTGCCTTGTAGCTAACCCTTTAAATATACACATGATGGACTCATCTAACATGTAGCTAACTCGCAGTATATGGGCATGTTGGAATCATCTGCCATGTAGCTAGTACTCTGTATATGGACATGTTAGACTACTCTGCCTTGTAGCTTGCTCTGTCTATATGGATATGTTGGACTGATCAGCCATGTAGCCAGGTCTCTCTGTATGAATATTTTGAACTCATCTGCCTTGTAGCTAGCCCTCTAAAAATGCACATGTTGGACTCATCTGCCTTGTAGCTAATGCTCAGTATTAGGACATGTTGGGCTTATTTGCCATGTTGCTAGTACCTGTATATGGTCATGTTGGAATACTCTGCCATGTACCTAGCTCTCAGTATATACACGTTGGACTCATCTGACATGTAGCTAGAATTCTGAATATGGAAATTTTGCACTACTTTGTCATGTAGCTACTTCTCAGTATATGGACACGTTGTACTCATTTGCCATATAACCATCTCTCTCTGTAAGAACATGTAGAACTCATCTGCCTTGTAGCTAACCCTCTCAATATACACATGATGGACTTATCTGCCATGTAGCCAACTCTTAGTACATGGACATGTTGGAATCTTCTGCCATGTAGCTAATACTCTGTATATGGGCATGTTGGACTCATGAGTTATGAAGCCAGCTCTTTCTGAATGAATAAGTGGAACTCATCTGCCTTATAGCTAGGCCTCTAAATATTCACATGTTGGACTCAATTGCCATGTAGCAAACTCTCAGTATATGGACACATTGGACTCATCTGCCATAAAGCTAGTACTCTGTATATGTTCATGTTGGACTAATCTGCCATGTAGCTAGAATTTTGGTTTTGGAAATGTTGGACAACTCTGCCATGTAGCTAGCTCTCTGTATATGGACATTTTGGATTTGTCTGCTATGTACTTAGTTCTCTATGCTTGGATATGTTCGAATGATCTGCTATGTAGGTAACTCTCTGTACATGAACATATTGGACTTGTCTGGTATGCACCTAGCTCTCTGTATATAGACATGTTGGACTGATCAACCATGTAGCCAGCTCTCTCTGTATGAACATTTTGAACTCATCTGCCTTGTAGCTAGCCCTCTAAACATACACATGTTGAACTCATCTGCCATGTAGCTAATGCTCAGTATAAGGACATGTTGGGCTTATCTGCCATGTTGCTAGTACCCTGTATATGGTCATGTTGGAATACTGTGCCATGTAGCTAGCTTTCAGTATATGGACATGTTGGACTCATCTGACATGTAGCTAGAACTCTGAATATGGAAATGTTGCACTACTCTGCCATGTAGCGACTTCTCAGTATATGGACACTTTGGATTCATCTGCCATGTAAACACATATTTCTGTATGAACATGTTGAACTCATCTGCCTTGTAGCTAGCCCTCTCTATATACACATGTTGGACTCAACTGCCATGTAGCAAACTCTCAGTATATGGACACTTTGGACTCATCTGCCATGAAGCTAGTACTCTGTATATGTTCATGTTGGACTCATCTGCCATGTAGCTAGAACTCTGGATATGGAAATGTTACACAATTCTGCCAAGTAGCTAGCTCTCTGTATGTGGAATTTTTGGACTCGTCTGCTTTGTACTTAGCTCTCTGTTCTTGGATATGTTCGACTGATCTGCTATGTAGGTTGCTGTCTATATATGAACATATTGGTCTTGTCTGGTATGTGCTTAGCTCTCTGTACATGGACATGTTGGACTGATCAGCCATGTAGCTAGTCCTCTCTATATATACACATGTTGGACTCATCTGCCACGTAACTATATCTCAGTAATTGACATGTTGGACTCATATGCCATGTAGCTAGAACTCTGTATATGGTCATGTTGGACTACTCTGTCATATATCTAGCTCTCAGTATATGGTCATGTTGGACTACTCTCCCATATAGCTAGCTCTCAGTATATGGACACGTTGGATACACCTGCCATGTAGCTAGAACAAGGGTTATGGAAATGTTGTATAACTCTGGCATAAATCTAGCTCTCTGTATATGGACATTTTGGACTTGTCTGACATGTAGCCAGCTCTTGCTCTCTGTATATGGACATGTTGGATGCATCAGCCATGTAGCCAGATCTCTCTGTACGAACATGTTGGACTAATCTACATTGTAGCTAGCCCTCTATAAATACACATGTTGAACTCACCTGCCATGTAGCTAACCCTCAGTATATGGACATGTTGGAATCATTGGCCATGTGGGTAGAACTCTGTATATGGAAATGTTGCACTACTCTTCCATGTAGGTAGCTCTTTGTATATGGACATTTTGGACTCATCAGCCATGTAGCCAGATCTCTCTGTATGAACATGTTGAACTCATCTGCCTTGTAACTAGTCCCCTATATATACACATGTTGGAATCATCTGCCATGTAGCTAACCCTCAGTATATGGACATGTTGGACATATCTGCCATGTAAATAGTACTCAGTATATGGACATGTTGGTCTACTCTGGCATGTAGCTAGCTGTCAGTATATGGACACGTTGGACCCATCTGCCATGTAGCTAGAACTCTTTATATGGAAATGTTGCACGATTCCAGCATGTAGCTAGTTCTGTATGCATGGATATGTTGGACTGATCTGTCAAGTTGGTAACTCTCTGTATTTCGACATTTTGGACTTGTCTGCCATGTAGCTATGTCTTTGTGCATGGATATGTTGGACTGAACTGCCATGAAGGTAGCTCTCTGTATATGGACATATTGGATTTGTCTGCCATGTAGTTAGCTCTCTTTATATGGACATGTTGGACTCATCTGCCATGTAGCTAG
>NW_006409029.1:540637-542238 GCF_000296735.1 Chrysochloris asiatica | reverse complement strand
TAGATAGTACTCTATATGGGCATGTTGGACTACTCTGCAATTTAGTTAGCTCTTAGTATATACACACTTTGGACTCATCTGCCATGTCGCTAGAACTCTGTATAGGGAACCGTTGCACCACTCTGCCATGTAGCTAGCTCTGTGTACATGAATATGTTGGACTGATCTGCCATGTAGGTAGCTTTCTGCACATGAACATATTGGACTTGTCTGCCCTATAGTTAGCTCTCAGTATATGGACATGTTGGACTTCTCTGCCATGTAGCTAGCTCTCAGTATATGGACATGTTGGACTTACCTGCCATGGAGCTAGAAATCTGTATATGGAAAAGTGGCACTACTCTGCCATTTTGCTAGCTCTGTGTATATGGACATATTGGACTCGTCTGTCATGAAGCTAGCTAGCTCTCTGAGCATAGATATGTTGAACTGATCTGCCATGTAGATAGCTCTCTGTATATGGACATGTTGCACTGGTCTGCCAGGTAGCTAGATCTCTGTATATGTATATGTTGGACTCATCAGCCATGTAGTCAGCTCTCTCTGCATGAACATGTTGGACTCATCTGTCTTGTAGCTAGTCCTCTATGTAAACACATGTTGGACTCATCTTCCATGGAGATAAATCTCACTATATGGACTTGTTTGACTCATCTGCCATGTAGCGAATACTCTGTATATGGACATGTTGGACTTCTCTGCCATGTAGCTAGTTCTCAGTATATGGTCATGTTGCATTCACATGGAGCTAGAATTCTGTATATGGCACTACTCTGCCATGTTGCTAGCTATGTGTATGTGGACATATTGGACTCGTCTGCCATGTAGCTAACTCTCTGTTCATGGCTATATTGGACTGATATGCTATGTAGTAACTGTCTGTATATGAACTTGTTGGACTTGTCTGCCATGAAGCTAGATCTTTGTATATGGATATTTTGGACTCATCAGACATATAGACAGCTCTCTCTGCATGAACATGTTGGATTAATCTGCCTTGCAGCAAGTTTTCTATATATACACATTTTGAACTCAACAGCCATGTAGCTAAATCTCAATATATGGACATATTGGACTCATCTGCCATGTAACATGTATTATGTATATGGGCATGTTGTACTTCTCTGCCATGTAGCTAGCTCTCAATATATGGACATGTTGTATTCATCTGGCATGTAGCTAGAACTCTTTATATGGAAATGTTTCACGATTCTGCCATGTAGCTAGCTCTCTATAAGTGGACATTTTGCTCTCGTCTCCCATGTAGCTAGTTCTCTTTACATGATTATGTTGGACTGATCTGCAATGTAGGTAGCTCTCTGTATATGAACATGTTGCACTTGTCTGCCAGGTACCTATTTCTGTATATGGATATGTTGGACTCATCAGTCATGTAGCCAGGTCTCTCTGCATGAAAAAGGTGGACTTGTCTTCCTTGTAGCTAGTCCTCTAAACATACACATATTGGATACATATTACATGTAGCTAAATCTCAGTATATGGATATGCTGAACTCATCTGCATGTAGCTAGTACTATGTATATGGGCATGTTGGACTTCTATGCCATGTAGCTACCTCTCAGTATATGAACACATTGGAC
>NW_006409029.1:517183-519690 GCF_000296735.1 Chrysochloris asiatica | reverse complement strand
ATATACACATTTGGACACATCTGGCTTGTAGCTAGCCCTCTAAATATCCACATTTAGACACATCTGTCATGTAGCTAACTCTCAATATATGGATATGTTGGACTCATGTTCCATGTAGCTAGAACTCTGTATATGGAAACGATGCACTACTGTGCCACGTAGCAAGCATGTTGTATATGGCCATTTTGGACTTGTCTGCCATGTAGCTATCTCTGTGTGAATGGATATGTTGGACTGACCTTCCATGTAGGTAGCTCCCTGTATATGAACATATTGGACCTGTCTGCCATGTAGCTAGCATCCCTACACAGGGTTTCCAAGGCTGTAAATCTTTACAGGAGCAGACCGCCTCATCTTTCTCCCTTCAGAACCGCTGGTAGTTTCAAACTGCTGACCTTGCGGCTCGCAGCCCGATTCGTAAACACTACGCTACCAGAGCTGCTCTCAGTATATGCACAAGTTGGGCTCATCTGTCAAGGAGCTTGGTTTCTGTATATGGAAATGTGGCACTACTCTGTCATGTTGCTAGCTCTGTGTATATAGACATATTGGACTCGTCTAACTTGTAGCTATCTCTCTGTGCATTGACCTGTTGGAATGTTCTGCCATGTTGGTAGCTCTCTGTATATGAAAATTTGGACTTGTCTGCCATGTAGCTAGCTATCAGTATGTGGACCAGTTGAATTCAGCAGCCATGTAGCTAGCTCTCTGTATATGAACATGTTGGACTCATCTGCCTTGTAGCTGACCCTCTAAATATAAACATTTGGACACATCTGCCATGTAGCTAACTCTCAATATATGGACACGTTGGATTCATCTGCCATGTGTCTAGAACTCTGTATATGGAAACAATGCATTACTCTGCCATGTAGCTAGCACTCTGTATATGGACATTTTGGACTTGTCTGCCTAGTAGCCAACTCTCTGTGCAAGGATATGTTGGACTGATCTGCCCTGTAGGTAGCTCTCTGTATAGGAACATGTTGGACTTGTGTGCCATTTCAATAGACCTCTGTATATGGATATGTTAGACTCATCAGCCATGTAGCTAGCTCTCTCTGCATGAACATGTTGTACTCATAGACCTTTTTGATAGTCCTATATATATACACCTGTTGGACTCATCTGCCATGTAGCTCGAACTCTATATATGGACATGTTTCTCTTTTCTGCCATGTAGCTAGTTCTCTGTATATGGATATGTTGGACTGATCTGCCATGTAGGTAGCTCTCTGTATATGAACATATTGGAATTGTCGGCAATGTAGCTAGTTCTCAGTATATTGACATGTTGGACTCATGAGCCATGTAGCCAGATCTCTGTGTTTGAACATGTTTTAATCATCTACCTTGCAGCTAGCCCTCTAAATGTACACATGTTGGACTTAGCTTCCATGTAGCTAGTACTCTGTATATGGACATGTAGGACTTCTCTGCCATGTAGCTATCTCTCAGTACATGGACACGATGGACTCATCAGCCATGGAGCTAGAAATCTTTATATGGCAATGTGCCACTATTCTGCCGTGTTGCTAGCTCTGTGTATATGGACATATTGGACTTGTCTGCCATGGAGCTAGCTCTCTGTGCAAGGATATGTTGGACTGATCTGCCATATAGATATCACTCTGTACATGAACATGTTGGACTTGCCTGCCATGTAGCAAGATCTCTGTATATGGATATGTTGGACTCATCAGCCATACAGCCAGCTTTCTGTGTTTGGACATGTTGGACTCATCTGCCATGTAGCTAAATCTCAATATATGGACATGTTGCATAATCTGCCATATAGTTAGTCATCTACCTTGCAGATAGTCCTCTAAATGTACACATGTTGGACTTCTCTCCCATGTAGCTAGTACTATGAATATGGATATGTTGGACTGATCTGCCATGTCGCTAGCTCTCTTTATGTGGACATTTTGGACACGGCTGCAATGTACCTAGCTCTCTGTATATGGACATGTTGAATTCATTACCCATGTATCTAACTCTCAATATATGGACAAGTTGGACTCATCTGCCATGTAGCTAGAACTCTGTATATGAAAATGTTGCACTACTCTGCCATGTAGCTAGCACTCTGTATATGGACATTTTGGACTCGTCTGCCATGTTGCTAGCTCTCTGTGCATGGAATTGTTGGACTGATCTGCCATGTAGGTAGTGCTCTGTATATGAACATATTGGACTTGTCTGCAATGTAGCTAAATCTGTGTGTATGAATATGTTGAATTCATCAGCCATGTAGCCAGCTCTCTCTGCATGAACATTTTGGACTCATCTGTATAAACACATGGTGGACTCATCTGCCATGTAGCGAAATCTCAATATATGGGCATGTTGGACTCAATTTACATATAGCTAGTACTCTGAATATGGACAGGTTAGACTTCTCTGCCATGTACCTAGATCTTAGTATATGGACTCGTTGGACTTATCTGCCATGGAGCTGTAACTCTGTATATGGAAATGTGGCACTAGTTTTCTCTGTTGATAGC
>NW_006409029.1:513807-517028 GCF_000296735.1 Chrysochloris asiatica | reverse complement strand
GCTAGATCTCTGTATGTGGATATGTTGGACTAATCAGCCATGTAGCTAGGTCTCTCTGAATGAACATATTGGACTCATCTGCCTTGTATCTAGTACTCTAAATGTACGCATGTTGGACTCATCTGCCATGTAGCTAAATCTCAATATATGGACATGTTGCATACATCTGCCATGTAGTTAGTACTCTGTATATGTACATGTTGGACTTCTCTCCCATGTAGCTAGCTCTCAGTACATGGACATGTTGGACTCATTTCCCATGGAGCTAGATCCCTGTATATGGAAATGTGGAACTACTCTGCTGTGTTGCTATCTCTCTGTATATGGACGTATTGGAATCGTCTGCCATGTAGCTAGATCTCTGTGCATGGCTATGTTGGACTGATCTGCCATGTAGGTAGCTATCTGTATATGAACATGTTGAACTTTTGTGTCATGTAGATAGATCCCCGTATATGGATATGTTGGACTCATCAGCCATGTAGCCATCTCTCTCTGCATGAATATGTAGGACACATGTGCCTTGTAGCTAGTCCTCTATATAAATACATGTTGGACTCATCTGACATGTGGCTAAATCTCAGTATATGGACATGTTGGACTCATCTGACATATAGCTAGTACTCTGAATATGGATACGTTGGACGTCTCTGCTATGTAGCTAACTCTCAGTATATGGACACGTTGGACTCATGTACGGTGTAGCTAGTACTCTGTATACAGAATTGGTACACTACTATGCCATGTTGCTACCTCTCTGAATATGCACATTTTGGACTAGTTTGCTATGTAGCTAGCTCTCTGTGCATGGATATGTTGGGTTGATCTGCCATGTAGGTAGCTCTCTGTATATGAACATTTGTACCTGTCTGCCATGTAGCTACATCTCTGTATATGGACATGTTGAATTCATCAGCCATGTAGCTCACTCTCAGTATATGGACATGTTGGACTCATCTGCCATGTAGCTAGTACTCGGTATAAGGACATGTTGAACTTCTCTGCAATGTAACAAGCTCTCAGTATATGGACACGTTGGACTCATGTGCCATGGATCTAGAAATTTGTATGTGGAAATGTGGCACTATTCTTCCGTGTGACTAGCTCTATGTATATGGACATATTGGACTCCTCTGCCTTGTAGCAATCTCTCTGTGCATTGGTATGTTGGACTGACCTGATATGTTGGTAGTTCTCTGTCTATGAACACTTGGACTTGTCTGCCATGAAGCTATCTCTCAGTATATGGACACGTTGAATTCATCAGCAATGTAGCTAGCTCTCTGTGTATGAACATGTTGGACTATCTGCCTTGTAGCTAGCCCTCTAAATTTACTCATTTGGATACATCTGCCATGTAGCTAACTCTCAATACAGGGACACGTTGGACTCATCTGCCATGTAGCTAGAACTCTGTATATGGAAATGATGCATTACTCTTCAATGTAACTAGCATGCTGTATATGGACATTTTGGACTCGTCTGCCAAGTAGCTAACTCTCTGTGCAAGGATATGTTGGAATGATCTAACATGTAGGTAGCTCTCTGTATATGAACATGTTGGACTTGTGTGCCATGTAGATAGAACTCTGTATATGGATATTTTGGACTCATAAGCCATGTAGCCAGCTCTCTCTGCATGGACATGTTGGACTCATATGCCTTTTAGCCAGTCCTCTATATATACTCATGTTGGATTCTTCTGTCATGTAGCTAAATATCAATATATGGACATGTTGGACTCATCTGCCATGTAGCTATTACTCTCTATATGGACATGTTGGACTTCTCTTCCAAGTAGCTAGCTCTCAATATATGGACACGTTGGACTCATCTGCCATGGAGCTGGAACTCTGTATATGGAATTGTGGCACTAATCTGTCATGTTGTTAGCTCTGTGTATATGGACATATTGGACTCATCTGCCTTGTAGCTAGTTCTCTGTGTATGGATATGTTGGACTGACCTTCCATGTAGGTATCTCTTTCTATATGGACATGTTGGACTTGTCTGCCATGTAACTAGCTCTCAGTATATGAACATGTTGAATTCATCAGCCACATAGCTAGTTCTTTGTGTACGAAGATGTTGGACTCATCTGCCTTGTAGTTAGCCCTCTTAATATACACATTTGAACACATCTGACATGTAGCTAACTCTCAGCATATGGACGCATAGGACTCATTTGCCATGTAGGTAGAACTCTGTATATGGAAACGATGCACTACTCTGCCAGGTAGCTAGCACTCTATATATGGCAATTTTTGACTCATTTGCCATGTAGCTACCTCTCTTTGCAAGGATATGTTGGACTGATCTGCCATGTAGGTAGCTCTCTGTATATGAACATATTAGACTTGTCTGCAAGGTAGCTAGATCTCTGTGTATGGATATATTGGACTCATCAGACATGTAGCCAGCTCTCTCTGCATGAACATGTTGGACTCATCTGCCTTGTAGCTAGTCTTCTATATAAACACATGTTGGACTCATCTGCCATGTAGCTAAATCTCAATATATGGACATGTTGGAATCATCTGCTATGTAGCTCGTACTCTGTATATGGACATGTTGAACTTCTCTTCCATGTAGCTAGCTCTCAGTATATGGATACATTGGACTCATCTGCCATGAAGCTAGATCTATATATATGGAAATATGGGACTACTCTTCAGTTTCTATCTCTGTGTATATGGACATATTGGACTCAAATGTCTTGTAGCTAGCTCTCTGTATATGGAAATGTTGGACTTGTGTGTCATGTAGATAAATCTCTGTATATGGATATGTTGAACTCATCAGACATGTAGCCAGCTCTCTCTGAATGAATATGTTGGACTCATCTACCTTGTAGCTATTCCTCTATATAAACACATGTTGGTATCATCTGCCATGTAACTAAATCACAATATATAGACATGTTGGACTTATCTGCCATGTAGCAAGTACTCTGTATATGAACATGTTGCACTTCTCTGCCAACTATCTAACTCTCAGTATATGGACACGTTGGACTCATTTGCCATGGAGCTTGATCTCTGTATAAGGAAATGTGGCACTACTCTGCCGTGTTGCTAGCTCTGTGTATATGGATATATGGACTTGTCTTCCATGCACCGAGCTCTCTTTGCATGGATATGTTGGAGTGATCTGCCATGTAGGTAGCTCTCTGTACATGAACATGTTGGACTTGTCTGCCATGTAGCTAGATTTCTGTATAT
>NW_006409029.1:502052-513707 GCF_000296735.1 Chrysochloris asiatica | reverse complement strand
CATGTTGGAATCATCTGCCTTGTAGCTCGTCCTCTATATATACACAAGTTGGACTCCTCTGCTATGCAGCCAAATCTCAGTATATGGACATGTTGGACTCACTTCCCATGTAACTAGCACTCTGTATATGGGCATGTTGGACTTTTCTGCCATGTAGCTACCTCTCAGTATAAGGACACGTTGGATTCATCTGCCCTGGAGATAGAACTCTGTATATGGACAGGTGGCACGACTCTGCCGTGTTGCTAGCTCTGTGTATATGGACATATTGGATTAGTCTGCCTTGTATCTAGCTCTCTGTGCATGGATATGTCAGACTGATTTGCCATGTAGATAGCCCACTCTATATGAACATGTTGGACTTGTCTGCCATGTCACTAGATCTCTCTATATGAATATGTCGGACTCATCAGCCATGTAGCCAGCTCTTTCTGCATGAACATTTTGGACTCATCTGCCTGGTAGCTATTCCTCTATATATACACATGTTGTACTCGTCTGCCATGTAGCTAACTCTCAGTATATGGACATGTTGGATTCATCTGCAATGTAGCTAGTACTCTGTATATCAACATGTTGGACTTCTCTGCCATGTCGCTAGCTCTCAGTATATGGACGTTTGGACTCGTCTACCATGGAGCTAGAACTCTGTATGTGGAAATGGTGAACTACTCTGCCACGTTGCTAGCTCTCTGTATATGGACATTTTGGACTCGGGTATGTAGGACTGATCTGCCATGTAGTAAGCTCTCTGTATATGAACATTTGAAGTTGTCTGACATCTACCTGGCTCTCAGTATATGGACATGTTGAATTTATCAGCCATGTAGCTAGCTCTCTGTGTATGAACTTGATAGACTCATCTGCCTTGTAGCTGTACCTCTAAATATACACATTTGGACACATCTTCCATGTAGCTAACTCTCAATATATGGACACGTTTCATTCATCTGCCATGTAGCTAGAACTCTGTATATGGAAATGTTGCACTACTCTGCCATGTAGCTAGCACTCTGTATATGGACATTTTGGACTCATCAGCCATGTAGCCAGGTCTCTCTGCATGAACATGTTGGACTCATATGCCTTGTAGCTAGTCATCTATGTAAACACATGATGCACTCATCTGCCTTGTAGCTAAATCTCAGTATATGGACATGTTTGACTCATCTGACATGGAGCTAGTTCTCTGTATATGGATATGTTGGACCTCTCTGCAATGTAGGTAGCTCTCAGTTTATGGACATGTTGGACTCATCTGCCATGGAGCTAGAACTCTTTATATGGCAATGTGACACTACTCTGCCATGTTGCTAGCTCTGTGTATATGGACATATTGCCTTGGTCTGCTATGTAGCTACCTCTCTGTGCATGGATATTTTGGACTGATCTGCCATGTAGGTAACTCTCTGTTTATGAACATATTTGACTTTTAGCTAGCTCTCCTTATATGGACATGTTGAATTCATCAGCCATGTAGCTACCTCTCTGTGTATGAACATGAAAGACTCATCTGCTTTCTAGCAAGCCCTCTAAATATATACATTTGGACACATCTGCCATTTAGCTAACTCTCAGTATATGGACATGTTGGACTCATCTGCCATGTAGCTAGTACTCGAAATATGGACATGTTGGAATTCTCTGCCATGTAGCAAGCTCTCAGTATATGGACACATTAGACTCATCTGCCATGGAAAAAGAACTCTGTATATGGAAATGTGGCACTACTCTGCTGTGTGACTAGCTCTCTCTATATGGACATATTGGACTCGTCTTCCTTGTAGCAAGCTCTCAGTGCATGGCTTTGTTGGACTGATCTGTCATGTTGGTAGCGCTTTGTCTATGTACATTTGGACTTGTCTGCCATGTAGCTAGCTCTCAGTATATGGACATGTTGAATTCATCAGCCATGTAGCTACCTCTCTGTGTATGAACATGTTGGTCTCATCTGCCTTGTACCTAGCCCTCTAAGTATAAACATTTGGGCACATCTGCCATGTAGTTTACTCTCAATATATGGACACATTGGACTTATCTGCCATATAGCTTGAACTCTGTATATGGAAATGTTGCACTACTCTGCCATGTAGCTAACACACTGTATATGAACATTTTGGACTCGTCTTCCATGTAGCTAGCTCTCTTTGCAAGGATATGTTGTACTGATCTGCCATGTTGGTAGTTCTCTGTAAATGAACATACTGTACTTGTCTGCCATGTAGCTACATCTCTGTGTATGGATATTTTGGACTCATCAGCCATGTAGCCAGCTCTCTCTGCATGAACATGTTGGACTCATCTGCCTTGTAGCTAGTCTTCTATATTAACACATGTTGGAATCATCTGCCATGTATCTAAAATCTCGGTATATGGACATGTTGGAATCCTCTGCTGTGTAGCTAGTACTCTGTATATGGAAATGATGGACTTCTCTGCCATGTACATAGCTCTCAGTATATGGACTCTTTGGGCTCATCTGCCAAGCAGTTAGATCTCGGCATATGGAAATGTGGCACTACTCTGCCATGTTGTTAGCTCTGAGTATATGTACATATTGGACTCGTCCGTCTTGTAGCTAGCTCTCTGTGCATGGATATGTTGGACTGATGTGTCATGTAGGTAGGTCTCTGTATATGAATATTTGGACTTCTCTGCCATGTAGCTAGCTCTCAGTATGTGGACATGTTGAATTCATCAACCACGTAGCTAGCTCTCTGTGTATTAACATGTTGGACTCATCTGCCTTGTAGCTGGACTTCTAAATATACACATTGGTACACATCTGCCATGTGGCTAACTCTCAGTATATTGACACATTGGACTCATCTGCCATGTAGCTAGAAGTATGTATATGGAAACGTTGCACTTGCTTACACTCTGTATATGGACGTTTTGGACTTGTCTGCCTTGTATCTAGTACTCTGTAAATGGACATGTTGGACCCATATGGACTGTAGCTAGTCTTCTATATAAACACATGTTGGAGTCATCTGCCTTGTAGCTAAATCTCAGTATATGGACATGTTTGACTCATCTGCCATGGAGCTAGTACTCTGTATATGGACATGTTGGACCTCTCTGCCATGTAGCTAGCTTTTAGTATTATATACACGTTGGACTCATCTGCATTGGAGCTAGATATCTGTATATGGAAAAGTGGCAATACTCTGCCGTGTGGCTAGTTCTGTGTATATGGACATACTGGCCTCGTCTGCCATTTAGCGAGCCCTCTGTGCATGTATATGTTGGACTGATCTGCCATGTAGGTAGCTCTCTGTATATGAACATGTGGAACTTGTCTGCCATGTAGCTAGATCACTGTATATTTATATGTTGGACTCCTCAGCCATGTAGCCAGCTATCTCTGCATGAATATGTTACACTCATCTGACTTGTAGCTAGTCCTCTGTATATACACATGTTGGACTCATCTGCCATGTAGCTAAATCTCAATATATGGACATGTTGTACTCATCTGCCATGTATCTAGTACTCTGTAAATGGGCATGTTGGACTTCTCTGCCATGTAATTAGCTCTAAGTGTATGGACACGTTGGACTCATCTGCCATAGAACTAAAACTCTGTATTTGTAAATGTGGTACTATCTGCCGTGTTGTTAGCTCTGTGTATATGGACATATTGGACTCATCTGCCTTGTCTCTAGCTCTCTTTACATGGTTATGTTGGACTGAACTTCCATGTACGTCGCTCACTGTATATGAACATGGTGGATTTGTCTGCCGTGTAGTTAGGTTTCTCTGTATAGATACGTTGAACTCATCAACCATGTAGCCAACTCTCTCTGCATGAACATGTTGGACTCATCTGCCTTGTAGCTAGGCCTGTATATATACACATGTTGGACTCATCTGCCATGTAGCTAAATCTAAGAATATGGACATGATGGACTCATTTGCCATGTAGCTAGTACTCTGTATATGGCCACGTTGGATTTCTCTGCAATGTAGTTAACTACCGGTATATGAACACTTTGGACTCATCTGCCATGTAGCTAGAACTCTGTATATGGAAATGGTGCACTACTATGCCATGTCACTAGCTCTCTGTATATGGACATTTTTGACTTGTCTGCCATGTAGCTAGCTCTCTGTGCATGGATATGTTGGACTTATCTGCCATGTAGGTAGCTCTCTGTATATGAACATTTGGACTTGTCTGCCAAGTAGCTAGATCTCAGTATATGGCCGTGTTGAATTTGTCAGCCATATAGCTAGCTCTCTGTGCAAGCTATCTGCCATGCAGGTAGCTCTCTTTATATGAATATATTGGACTTGTCTGCCATGTAGCGATATCCCTGTGTATGGATATGTTGGACTCATCAGCCATGTAGCCAGCTCTCTCTGCATGAACATCTTGCCCTTGTAGCTAGTCCTCTATATAAACACATGTTGAACTCATCTGCCTTGTAGCTAAATCACAGTATATGGAAATGTTTGATTCATCTGCAATGTAGCTAATACTCTCTATATGGACATGTTGGACCTCTCTGTCATGTAGCTAGCTCTCAGTATATGGACACTTTGGACTCATCTGACATGTTGCTATATATCTGTATATGGAAATGTGGCACTACTCTGCTGTGTTGCAAGCTCTGTGTACATGGATATATTAGATTAGTCTGCCATGTAGCGAACTCTCTTTGCATGGATATGTTGGACTGATCTTACATGTAGGTAGCTCTCTGTACATGAACATGTTGGACTTGTCTGCCATGTAGCTATGTCTCTGTATATGTATTTGTTGGACTCCTCACCCATGTAGGCACCTCTCTGTGCATGAACATGTTGGACTCATCTGCTTGTAGCTAGTTCTCTATATATACTCCTGTTGAACTCATCTTCCATGTAGCTAGTACTCTGTATATGGACATGTTGGACTTCTTTGCCAAATCGCTAGCTCTCAGTATATGGGCACTTTGGACTAATCTGCCATGGATTTAGAACTCTGTATATGGAAATGTTGCACTACTCTGCCATGTCGCTATCTCTCTGTATATGGACATGATGGATTCGTCTGCCATTTAGCTATCTCTTTGTGCATGGATAAGATGGACTGATCTGACATGTATTTAGTTCTGTGTATATGAACATTTGGACTTGTCTGCCATGTAGCTAGCTCTCAGTATTTGGTCATATTGAATTCATCATCCATGTAGTTAGCTCTCTGTGTATGAGCATGATGGACTCATCTGCCTTGTAGATGGACCTCTAAATATACACTTTTGAACACATCTGCCATGTAGCAAACTCTCAGTATATGGACACGTTAGACTCATCTGCCATGTAGCTAGAGCTCTGTATATGGAAACGTTGCACTACTCTGCCATGTAGATAGCACTCTGTATATGGACATTTAGGACTCATCTGCCATGTAGCTAGCTCTCTGAGCAAGGATATGTTGGACTGATCTGCCATGTAGGTAGCTCTCTGTTTATGAACATTTTAGACTTGTCTGCCACGTAGCTAGATCTCTGTGTAAGGATATGTTGGACTCATCAGCCATGTAGCCAGCTCTCTTTGCATGAACACTTTGGACTCATATGCCTTGTAGCTAGTCTTCTATATAAACACATGTTGAACTCATCTGCCTTGTAGCTATATCTCAGTATATTGACATGTTTGACTCATCTGCCATGTAGATAGTACTTTGTATATGGACATGTTGGACCTCTCTGCCATGTAGCTAGCTCTCATTATATGGACACATTGGATTCATCTGCATTGGAGATAGATCTTTGTATATGGAAATGTGGCACTATACTGCCATGTTTCAAGCTCTGTGTATATGGACATATTGGCCTCGTCTGCCATCTAGCTAGCTCTCTGTGCATAGATATGTTGGACTGATCTGACATGTAGGTAGTTCTCTGTTTATGAACATGTTGGACTTGTCTGCCATGTAGCTATATCTCTGCATATGGATATGTTGGACTCATCAGCCATGTAGTCAGCTTTCTCTGCATGAACATGTTGGCCTCATCTTCCTTGTAGCTAGTCCTCTATATATACACATGTTGGACTCATCTGTCATGTAGCTAAACCTCAATATTTGGACATATTGGACTCATCACCATGTAGCTAGTACTCTGTAAGTGGACATGTTGGACTTCTCTGCCATATCTCTCAGTATATGGACATGTTGGACTCATCTGCCATGGAGCTAGATCTCTGTATATGAAAATGGTGCACTACTCTGCCATATTACTAGCTCTCTGTATATAGACATTTTGGACTCCTCTGCCATGTAGCTACCTCTGTACATGGATATGTTAGACTGATCTGCCATGAAGTTAGCTCTGTGTATATGAACTTTTGGACTTGTCTGCCATGTAGCTAGCTCTCAGTATATGGACATGTTGAATTCATCTGCCATGTAGCTAGCTCTCTGTGTATGAACATTTTGGACTCATTTGCCTTGTAGCTGGACCTCTAAATATACACATTTGGACACATCTTCCATGTAGCTAACTCTCTGTATATGGACATGTTGGACTCATCTGCCATGGAGTTAGTACTCTGTATATGAACATGTGGGACTTCTCTGACATGTCAGTAGCTCTCAGTATACGGGCACTTTGGACTCATCTGCCATGTAGCTAGTGCTCTGTATATGGAAACATTGCACTGCTCTGCCATGTAGCTAGCACTCTGTATTTAGACAGTTTGGGCTCGTCTGTCATGCAGCTAGCTCTCTGTGCAATGATATGTTTGACCTCTCTGTCATGTAGCTAGCTCTCAGTATATGGACATGTTGGACTCATCTGCATTGGAGCTAGATCTCTGTATATGGAAATGTCGCACTACCCTGTCAAGTCGCTAGCTCTGTATATATGGACATATTGGACTCGTTTGTCATATAGCTAGCTCTCTGTGCATGGATATGTTGGTCTTACCTGCCATGTAGTTAGCTATCTGTATAAGAACATGTTTGACTTGTGTTCCATGTAGCTAGATCTCTCTATATGGATATGTTGGAATCATCAGCTATGTAGCCAGCTCTCTCTGAATGAACATGTTCTACTTATCTGCCTTGTAACTAGTCCTCTATATGCACACATGTTGGACTCATATACCGTGTAGATAAATCTCAATATGTGGACATGTTGGACTTATCTGCCATGTAGCTAGTCCTCTGTATATGGACAAGTGGACTTCTCTGCCATGTAGTTAGCTCTCAGTGTATAGGCACATTGGACTCATCTGCCATGGAGCTAAAATTGTGTATTTGTAAATCTGGGACTACTCTGTGGTGTTGTTAGCTCTCTGAATATTGACAGATTGGATTTGTCTGCCATGGAGCTAGCTCTCTTTTCATGGATATGTTGGACTGATCTGCCATGTAGGTAGCTCACTGTATATGATCATGTTGGACTTGTCTGCCATGTAGCTAGATCTGTGTATATGGATTTGTTGGACCCATCAGCCATGTAGCCAGCTCTCTCTGCATAAACATGTTGGACTCATCTCCCTTGTAGCTAGTTCACTATATATAAACATGTTGGAATCATGTGCCATGTAGCTAACTCTCAGTATAGTGGACATGTTGGACTCATCAGCCATGTAGCTAGTATTCTGTATATTAAAATTTGGACTTCTCTGCCATGTTGTTAGCTCTCAGTATATTGACACTTTGGACTCATCTGCCATGGAGCTAGAACTCTGTATATGGAAATGGTACACTACTCTGCCATGTCACTAGCTGTCTGTATATGGACATTTTGGACTTGTCTACCATGTAGCTAGCTCTCTGTGCATGGATATGTTGGACTGATCTGCCATGTTGGTAGCTCTGTGTATATGAACATTTGGACTTGTCTGCCATATAGCTAGCTCTCAGTACATGGACATGCTGAATTTATCTGCCATGTAGCTAGATCTCTGTATGAAAATGTTGGACTCATCTGCCTTGTAGCTGGATCTCTAAATATACACCTTTGGACACATCTACCACGTAGCTAACTCTCAGTATATGAACACGTTGAACTTATCTGCCATGTAGCTAGAAGTCTATATATGGAAACATTGCACTACTCTGCCATGTAGATAGCACTCTGTATAGAGACATGTTGGACTCATCAGCCATGTAGCTAGTATTCTGTATATTAAAATTTGGACTTCTCTGCCATGTTGTTAGCTCTCAGTATATTGACACTTTGGACTCATCTGCCATGGAGCTAGAACTCTGTATATGGAAATGGTACACTACTCTGCCATGTCGCTAGCTCTCTGTATATGGACATACTGGATTTGTCTGACTTGTAGGAAGCTCTCTGTGCATGGGTATGTTGGACTTATCTGCCATGTTGGTAGCTCTGTGTATATGAACATTTGGAATTCTCTGCCATGTTGCTAGCACCAAGTATGTGGACATGTTGAATTAATCAACCATGTAGCTAGCTTTCTGTGTATGAACATGATGGACTCATCTGCCATGTAGCTAGTATCTGTATATTAACATGTTGGACTCATCTGCCATGTAGCTAGAACTCTGTATACGGTAATGTTGCACTACTCTGTCATGTAGCTAGCACTCTGTATATGAACATATTAGACTTGTCTGCCATGTTGCTAGCTCTCTGTATATGGACATGTTGGACTCATTAGCCATGTATCCATCACTCTTTGTATGAACATGTTGGACTCATCTGCCTTCGTGATAGTACTCTATATGTACACATGTTGGACTCATCTGCCATGTAGCTAACTCTCAGTATATGGACATGTTGGACTCATCTGCCATGTAGCTAGTACTCTGTATATGGACATGTTCGACTACTCTACCATGTAGCTAGCTCTCTGTATATGGACAATTTGGACTAATGTGCCATGTAGCTAGCTCTCAGTATGTGGACACGGTGGAATCACCTGCCATGTAGCTAGAACTCTGTATATGGAAATGTTACACTACTCTACCATGTAGCTAGCTCTCAGTATAGAGACATGTTGAACTCATCTGCCTTATAGCTAGTCCTCTATATATACACATGTTGGACACATCTGCCATGTACCTTACTCTCATTATATGGACATGTTGGACTCCTCTGCCATATAGCTAGTACTCTGTATATGAACATGTTGCACTCATCTGCCCTGTAGCTAGAACTCTATATATGGTTATGTTGCATGACACTGTCATGTAGCTAGCGCTCTTTATATGAACATATTATGCTTGTCTGCCATGTTGCTAGCCTCTGTATATGGACATGTTGGACTCATTAGCCTTGTAGCCATCACTCTTTGTATGAACATGTTGGACTCATCTGCCTTGGTGATAGTACTCTATAACTACGCATGTTGGACTCATCTGCCATGTAGCTAGAACTCTGTATATGGACATGTTGGACTACTCTACCATGTATGTAGCTCTATGTATATGGACATATTTGATTTGTCTGCCATGTCGCCAGATCTCTGTACATGGATATCTTGGACTGATCTGCCATGTAGGTACCTCTCTTTATATGAATATATTGGACTTGTCTGCCATGTAGATAGCTCTAACTATATGGACATGTTCGATTCATCAGAATGTAGTCAGCTCTTTCTGCATAAACATGTTGTACTCATCTACCTTGTATCTTTCCCTATAAATATACACATGTTGAACTCATCTGCCAAAGAGCTAAGTCTCATTATATGGATATGCTGTACTCATTTGCTATATAGCTAGTACTATGTATGTGGACATGGACTACTCTGCCATGTAGCTAGCTCTCAGTATATGGACACGTTGGACTCATCTGCCATGTAGCTAGTATTCTGTATATGGACATGTTGGAATACTCTGTGATGTAGCTAGCCCTCAGTATATGGACATGTTGGACTCACCTGTCATGTAGCTACAACTATGTATATGGAAATGTTGCACTACTATGCCATGTAGCTAGCTCTCTGTTTATGGACTGGTTGGACTCTTCTGTCATGTAGCTAGAACTCTGTATATGGAAATGTTGCACTACTCTGCAATGTAGCTAGCTCTCTGCATATGGACACTTTGGACTCATCTGCCATGTAGCTAGCTGTCAGTATATGGACACATTGGAATCATCTGCCATGTAGTTGGAACTCTTTATATGGAAATGTTGCACTACTCTGCAGTATAGATACCTCTCTGTATATGAACATATTGGACATGTCTGACATGTAGCTAGCTCTCTGTATATGGACATGTTGGACTCATTAGCCATGCAGCCATCTCTCTCTGTATGAACATGTTGGACTCATCTGACTTGGTGTAGTACTCTATATATACACATGGTGGACTCATTTGCCTTGGTTATAGTACTCGATATGTATACATGTTGAACTCATCTGCCATAAAGGTAACTCTCAGTATATGGCCATGTTGGACTCATCTGCCATGTAGCTAGTACTCTGTATATGGATATGCTGAATTACTCTGCCATGTAGCTAGCTCTCAATATATGTACATGTTGGATTCATCTCTCATGTAGCTAGAACTCTGTATATGGAAATGTTGCATTACTCTGCCATGTAGCAAGCTCTCAGTATATGGACACGTTGGAATCACCAGCCATGTAGCTAGAACTCTCTATATGGAAATGTTGCACTACGCTGCCATGTAGCTAGCTCTCTCTATATGGACATATTGGATTTCTCTGCCATGTAGCCTTCTCTCCGTACATGGACATCTTTGACCGATATGCCATGTAGGTGGCTCTCTGAATATGAGTATTTTGGACTTTTCTGCCATGTAGGTAGCTCTAAGTATATGGACATGTTGGATTCATCAGACATGTAGCCAGCTCTCTGTGTATGAACATGTTGGACTCATCTGTCTTGTAGCTAGCATTCTAAAAATACACGTTGGACTCATCTGCCATGTAGCTTACTCTCAGTATATGAACATAATGGACTCATCTGCCATGTAGCTAGTACTCTGTATATAGAAATGTTGCACTACTCTGCCATGTAGCTAGTTATCTGTATATGGATATGTTGGCCTCATCTGCCATGTATCCAGATCTATATATATTGATATGTTGCACTATTCTGCCATATAGCTAGCTCTCTGTATATGGACACGTTGTACTCATCTGCTATGTAGCTAGAACTCTGTATATGGAAATTTTGCACTAATCTGCCACAGAGATACCTCTCTGTATATGACCATGTTGGACTTGTCTGCCATATAACTATCTCTCTGTATATGGACATGTTGGACTCATTAGCCATGTAGCCATCTCTCTGTATGAACATGTTGGACCCATCTGCCTTGGTGATAGTACTGTATATGTACACATTTGGACTCATCTGCCATAACACTAACTCTAGTATATAGCCATGTTGGACTCATCTGCCATGTAGCTAGTTCTCTGTATATGGAAATGTTGGACTACTCTGCTAGCTTTCAGTATATGGACACATTGGTCTCATGTGCCATGGAGCTAGCGCTCTGTATATTGAAATGTTGCACTACTCTTCCATGTAGCTAACTCTCTGTATATGGACATTTTGTACTCCTCTGCCATATAGCTAGCTCTCTGTGCATGGATCTGTTGGACTGATCTTCCATGTAGTTAGAACTCTGTATATGAACATATTGGACTTGTCTACCATTTAGCTAACTCTCAGTATATGGACATGTTGGACTCAACAGCCATGAAGACA
>NW_006409029.1:485204-501952 GCF_000296735.1 Chrysochloris asiatica | reverse complement strand
GAACTCTGTATATGAACATATTGGACTTGTCTACCATTTAGCTAACTCTCAGTATATGGACATGTTGGACTCAACAGCCATGAAGACATCTGTGTCTGTATGGACATGTTGCACTCATGTGCCTTGAAGCTTGCTCTATAAATATACACATGTTTGATTCATCAGTCAGGTAGCTGACTTTCAGTATATTGACATTTGGTTCACGAGGAGGGGAGATCTAGCAAAAGGGATAGCAAAAGAATACACAGAAAGACAAAAGGAGGGGAACAAAAAGGCACCCCGAAACAAGGGTGGATGCATCATTGGTGGGCAGACTTGGGACTACAAGCAACGTGGCCTCTTCAGGCAACAACTCACTGTCCTGCAATCTTTACTGCATGCCCTCCAACTTGTAATGCACATCTGGGCCGGCCTGCATCTCAGTTTTATTTAGGGGAGGAGATTCACACCAAGCTGGGAGGGACTAAGACAAGGTATATCTAACATCAGTAATTTTCCAGACATTCTGGTAACTTTACCTGTACGTCGCTGGTTCGAATCCCAGGCCCGCAACTTGGTTTCTCAGGCTCAATTAACATATCTATAGCCCCTAAGCTCAGTTGAGAGAAGGTGAAAGGGAAGAACAAAAGGATTGGGCAGAATCCCGCTGTTTTGGCTTCCTGAGCTATGTTTGCAGGAAGATGTGAGACGCCCAGTTGAATGGGCTGCACCTGGAAAAGGATTAGGGAGGATGGCATTTTCGTCTATAGAACAAAGAACCGGGAAGTAGCTAAGCTATTTTCAGTTAATCCTTTGGATAAAGGTTTAACCTTACATTTACCTGTGGATATTAAGGGCTCATGTTTGGAATTAAATAAAACAAAACTTAACACTAAGATGAAAAACAATTTGTTATGACTGCAGAGTGGCCAGAATCTTTTCCTCAGAGCGTGTGGCCTGCATTGTCTGTAACACTCGGTCCCAGTGGGCCTCGAACTTCTGACCAGCTTTACGCAGTCTGCAACAATCTGCCATATAGCTAGAACTCTGTTTCTGGACATGTTGCACTACACTGCTATGTAGCTATCTCTCTGTATATGGGCGTTTTTGGACACATCTGCCATGTAACTAGCTCTCTGTACATGGATATTTTGGACTGATCTGACATGTAGGTAGCTCTCTGTATATGAACATATTGCACTTGTCTGCCATGTATCTAGTACTCAGTATATGGACATGTTGGACATATCAGCCATGTAGTCAGCTCTATGTGTATGAACATGGTGGACTCAACTGCCTTGTATCTAGTCCTCTATATATACATATGTTGGACTTATCTGCCATGTAGCTAGCTCTCAGTATATGGACAAGTTGGACTCATCTGATATGTAGATAGTATACTGTATATGGACATGTTGGACTACTCTGCCATGTAGCTAGCTCTCAATACACAGATACATTGGACTCATCTGTCATGTAGCTAGATCTCTATATATGGACATGTTGCACTACTCTGCCATGTAGGTAGCTCTCAGTAAATGGACACATTGGACTCATCAACCATGTAGCTGGAATTCTGTGTATGGAAATGTTGCACAACTCTACCATGGAGCTAGCTCTCTGTATATGGACATTTGGAATTGTCTGCCATGTAGCAAGCTCTATGTACATGTATATGTTGGACTGATCTGCTATGTAGGTAGCTCTTTGTGTATGAATATTTTGGACTTCTCTCCATGTAGCTAGCCCTCTAATTATATACAAGTTGGACTCATCTGACACGTAGCCATCTGTCTATGGATGAACATGTTGGACTCATCTGCCTTATAGCTAGCCCTCTAAATATGCACATGTTGGACTCATGTGCCATGTAGCTAACTCTCAGTATATGGACATGTTGGACTCATCTGCCATGTATCTAGAACTCTGTATATGGAAATGTTGCACTACTCTGCCATGTAGCTAGCTCACTGTATATGGACATGTTGGATTAATTAGCCTTATAGTCACCTATCTGAATATGGACATGTTGTTCTCATCTGACTTGTAGCTAGCCCTCTCAATATACACATGTTGGACTCATCTGCCATGTAGCTAACTCACCATATATTGACATATTGGACTCATCTGCCATGTAGCTAGAATTCTGTATATGGAAATGTTACATCACTCTGCCATGTAGTTAGCTCTCTATATATTGACACGTTGGACTCATCTGGCATGTAACTAGAACTCTGTATATGGAAATGTTGCACTTCTCTGCCATGTATATATTGACACGTTGGACTCACCTTCCATGTAGCTAGAACACTGTATATCGAAATGTTGCACTAATCTGCCATATAGCTCGCTCTCTGTATATGGACTTGTTGGACTGTTCTGCCATGTAGCTAGAACTCTATATATGGAAAGTTTGCACTACTCTGTCATGTAGCTAGCTCTCTGTATAGGGACATATTGGACCCATCTGCCTTGTAGTTAGCGCTCTCTGCATGGATATATTGGTCTGGTCTGCCATGTAGGTAGCTCTTTGTATATGAACCTATTGGAATTTTCTGCCAGGTAGCAAGCTCTCAGTATATGGACATTTGGAGTCATCAGATATATAGCCAGCTCTCTGTTTATGAACATGTTGGAGTCATCTGCCTTGTAGTGAGCCCTCTAAATATACACATATTGGAGTCATCTGCCACGTAGCTAGAACTCTGTATATGGAAATGTTGCACTACTATGTCATGAAGCTAGCTTTCAGTATATGGACACTTTGGATTCATCTGCCATGGAATTAGAACTCTGTATATGGAAATGTTGCACTACACTGCCATCAAGCTAGCTCTCTGTATATCGACATTTTGGACTCGTCCACCAAGTAGCTAGCTCACTGTGCATGGATATGTTAGAGTGATCTGCCATGTAGGTAGCTCTCTGTACATGAATATATTGGAGAAGACTGCCATGTAGCTAGCTCTCTGTATATGGACATGTTGCACTCATCAGCAATGTAGCCAGCTCTCTCTGTTTGAACATGTTGTACTCATCTGCCTTGTATCTTTCCCTATAAATATACCCATGTTGGACTCATCTGTCATATAGCTAACTCTCAGTATATGGACATATTGGACACATTTCCTATGTAGCTAGTATTCTGTATATGGACATGTTGGACTACTCTGCTATGTAGCTAGCTCTAAAAATATGGACACCTTGGACTCATCTGCCATGTAGCTTGAACTCTGTATATGGAAATATTGCACTACTCTGCCATGTAGCTAGCTGCTGTACATGGACATTTTGGAGTCATCTGACATGTAGCTCACTCTCTGGGCATGGGTATGTGGGCAAATTGGAATTGTCTGCCAAGTAGCTAGCTCTCTGTATATGGACATGTTAGACTCATAAGCCATGTACCCAACTCTCTCTGTATGAACATGTTGGACTCATCTGCCTTGTAGCTAGTCCTCTCTATATATACATGTAGAACTCGTCTTCCATGTAGCTAACTCTCAGTATATGGATATGTTGGCCATATAGTTAGAACTCTGTTTTTGGAAATGTTGCATGTAATCATCTGCCATGTACCTAGCTCTCCGTGCATGGATATGTTGGACAGATCTGCCATGTAGGTAGCTCTCTGTATTTGAACATATTGGACTTGTCTGTCATGTAGCTAGCTCTCTCTATATGAACATGTTGGACTCATCAGCCATGTAGCCAGCTCTCTCTGTATGAACATGTTCGAATAATCTGCCTTATAGCTAGTCCTCTATATATACACATGTTGGACACATCTGCCATGCAGCTTACTCTCAGTATATGGATATGATGGACTCATCTGCCATGTAGCTAGAACACTGTATATGGAAATGTTGCTCTACTCTCTCTTGTAGCTAGCTGTCAGTATGTGCACACGTTGGAATCATCTGCCATTTAACTAGAAATCTGTATATGGAAATGTTGCAATACTCTGCCATGTAGCTACTTCTCTGTATATGTACACGTTGGCCTCTTCTGCCATCTTGCTAGAACTCAGTATATTGGAATGTTGCATAACTCTGCCATGTAACTAGCTCTCTGTAAGTGGGCATTTTGAATTTGTCTGCTATGTAGCTAGCTCTCTATACATGGATATGTTGGACTAATCTTCTATATTGGTAGCTCTTTGAATATGAAGATATTGGACTTGTCTGCCATAGAGCAAGCCCTCTAATTATAAACACGTTTGACTCATCTTCTATGTAGCTAGCTCTCAGTATATGTACATGTTGGACTCATCTGCAGTATAGCCCGCTCTGAGTGTATGAACATGTTGGAGTCATCTGCATTTTAGCTAGCCCTCTAGATATACACATGTTGGACTCATCTGCCCTGTAGCTAGAACTCTGTATAAGGAAATGTTGCACTATTCTGCCATGTAGATACCTCTCTGTATGTGGATACGTTGGAACCATCTGAAATGTAGCTATCTCTCTGTACATGGATATGTTGGACTGATTTGCCATATCGTTAGCTCTGTATGTATGAACATATTGGACTTGTCTGCCACATAGTTAGTCTGACATGTAGCTAGTACTCTGTATATCGAAATGTTGCACTACTCTGTCATGTACCTTGCTCTCTGTACATGGACACGTTGGACTTATCTGCCATGTAGCTAGAACTCTGTATATGGAAATGTGGCACTACTCTGCCATGTAGCTAGCTCTCTGTATATGGACACGTTGGACTCGTCTACCATGTAGCTAGATCTCTGAACATGGATATGTTGGACCGATCTGCTGTATAGGTAACTCTCTGTATATGAACATATTGGACATGTCTGGCATATACCTAGATATGAGTATATGGACCTGTTGGACTCATAAGCCATGCAGTTAGCTCTTTGTGTATGAATATGTTGCACTCAACTGCTTTGTAGTTAGCTCTCTAAATATACACATGTTGGACTTATCTGCCACATAGATAACTCTCAGTATATGGAAATGTTGTAATGATCTGCCATGTAGGTAGCTGTCTGTGTATGAACATATTGGACTTGTATGTGATGTAGCTAGTACTCAGTAAATGGACATGTTGGACCTATCAGCCATGTAGTCAGCTCTCTGTGTATGAACATGTTGGACTCATCTGCCTTGTTAGTAGTCCTCTCTATATAAATATGTTGGACTCATCTGCCATGTATCTAGCTCTCAGTATATGGACATGTTGGACTCATCTGCTAGGTAGCTAGTACACAGTATATGGACATGTTCGACTACTCTGCCATGCAGGTATCTCTCAATACATGATTACAATGGACTCATCTGTAATTGAGTAGAACTCTATATATGGACATTTTGCACTATTCTGCCATTTAGCTAGATCTCTGTAAATGGACACGTTGGACTCATCAACCATGTAGCTAGAACTCTGTGTATGAAAATGTTGCACAACTCTCCCATGTAGCTAGCTCTCTGTATAAGGACATTTTGGAATTGTTTGCCATGTAGCTAGCTCTCTGTACATGGATATGTTGGACTGCTCTGCTATGTAGATAGCTCTTTGTATATGAGAATATTGGACTTCTTTGCCATGTAGCTAGCCCTCTAAATATACCCAACTTGGACTCATCTCACAAGTAGCTACCTCTCAGTATATGGACATGTGGAACTCATCTGCTATGAAGCTAGACCTTTGTATATGGAAATGTTGCACTACTCTGCCATGTTGTTAGCTCTCTGTATATTGACACGTTGGACTCGTCTGGCATGTAGCTAGAACTCTGTATATGGAAATGTTGCACTTCTGTGTCATGTAGCTAGCTCTCTCTATATGGACACGTTGGACTCATCTGCCATGTAGCCAGATACTCTGTGTATGGAAATGTTGCATTACTCTGCCATATAGCTAGCTCTCTGTGTATGGACTTGTTGGAATCTCTTGCCATGTAGCTAGAGCTCTGTATATGGAAATGTTGCACTACGCTGCCATGTAGCTATCTCTCTGTATATGGACATTTTGGACTCATCTGCTTTGTAGCTAGCACTCTGTGCATGGATATGTTGGACTCATCTGCCATGTAGGTAGATCTCTGTATATGAAACTACTGGAATTGTCTGTCTTGCAGCAAGCTCTGAATATATGGAAATGTTTGTTTCATCAGCCATGTAGCCAGCTCTTTGTGTATGATAACGTTGGTCTCATCTGGCTTATAGTAAGCCCTCTAAATATACACATGTGAGACTCATCTGCCACGTAGTTAGAACTCTGTATATGGAAATGTTGCACTACTCTGCCATATCACTAGCTCTCTGTATACACACATGTTGGACTCATTTGACATGTAGCTAGAATGCTGTATATGGAAATATTGCACTACTCTGCCATGTAGCTAGCTCTCTGTATATGGACATTTTGGACTTGTCTACCATGTAGCTATCTCTCTGTACATGGATATGGTCGACAGATTTGCCATATAGTTAGCTCTGTATATATGAACATATTGGACTTGTCTGCCACGTAGCTAGATCTCAGTAAACGGACACGTTGGACTCATCTGCAAGTAGCTGGAACTCAGTATATGGAAAATTTGCACTAGTCAGCCATGTAGCTAGCTCTCTTTATATGGACATTTTGGACTCGTCTTCCATGTAGCTCTCTCTCTGTACATGGATATGCTGGGCTGATCTGCCATGTAGGTAGCTCTCTATATATGAACATATTGGACTCATCAGCCATGTAGGCAGCTTTGTATGTATGAACATGTTGGACTCATCTGCCCTCTATATATACATATGTTTGACTAATTTGCCATGTAGGTAACTGTCAATGTATGGATACGTTGGACTCATCTGCCATGTTGCTGGAACTCTGTATATGGAAAGGATACACTACTCTGCCATGTAGCTAACTCTCTGTTTATGAACACGTTGGCTTCATCTGCCATGTAGCTATAACTTGGGATATGGAAATTTTGCACTACTCTGCCATGTACCTAGCCCTCTAAATTTACACATGCTGGACTCATCTGCCAGTTAGCTAACTCTCACTATATGGACATGTGGACTCATCTTCCATTTAGCCAGCTCTTGGTGTATGAACATGTTGGACTCATCTGCCTTGTAGCTAGCCTTATATATATACACTTGTTGGACTCATCTGCCATGTAACAAACTCTCCGTATATGGACACATTGGACTCATCTGCCATGAAGCTAGAACTCTGTTATTGGACATGCTGCACTACTCTGCCATGTAGCTAACTCTCTGTATATGGACGTTTTTGGAAACATCTGCCATTTAGCTAGTTCTTTGTACATGGATATGTTGCACTGATTTGCCGTGTAGGTAGCTCTCTGTATATGAACATATTGGACTTGTCTGCCATGTAGCTAGCATTTAGTATATGGACATGTTGGATCTATCAGCCATGTAGTCAGCTCTCTGTGTATGAACATGTTGGACTCATCTGCCTTGTAGGTAGTCCTCTATATACAAATATGTTGGACTCATGTGCCATGTAGCTAGCTCTCAGTATATGGTCATGTTGGATTACTCTGCCATGTAGCTAGCTCTCAATACATAAATTCAATGGACTCATCTTCCATGTAGCTAGAACTCTATATATGTACATGATGCACTACTATGCCATGTAGCTAGCTCTCTGTATATGGGCGCATTTGACTCATCAGCCATGTATCTAGAACTCTGAGTATGGTAATGTTGCACAACTCTGCCATGTAACTAGCTCTCTATATAAGGACATATTGGAATCGTCTGCCATGTAGCTAGCTCTCTGTATATGAAGATATTTGACTGATCTGCCATATAGCTAGCCCTCTAATTATAATCATGTTGGACTCATCTGCTACGTAGCTAACTCTCAGTATGTGTACATGTTGAACTCATCTGCAATGTAGCCAGTTCTCAGTGAATGAACATTTTGGGCTCATCTTCATTTTAGCTAGCCTTCTAAATATACACATGTCGGACTCATCTGCCCTGTAGCTAGAACTCTGTATATGGAAATGTTGAACTATTCTGCCATGTAGCTAGCTCTCTATATATGGATACGTAGTAATGATCTGACATGTAGCTAGTACTCTGTATATGGAAATGTTACACTTCTCTGCCATGTAGCTAGCTCTCTGTATATATAAATGTTGGGATCATCTGCCATGAAGCTAGAATTAGGTATATGGAAATGTTGCACTACTCTGCCATGCACTTTGCTCTCTGATATGGACACATAGGCCTTATCTGCCATGTAGCTAGAACTCTGTATATGGAAATGTTGCTCTACTCTGCCATGTAGCTAGCTCTCTGTATATGGACATGTTGGACTCGTCTACCATGTAGCTAGCCTTGTGTACCTGGATATGTTGGATCGATCTGCTGTATAGTTGGCTCTCCATATATGAACATATTGGATATGTCTGCCATATAGCTAAATCTGAGTATATGAACCTGTTGGACTCAGTCAGCTCTCTGTGTATGAATATGTTGCACTCAACTGCTTTGTAGTTAGCCCTCTAAATATACACATATTGGACTCATCTGCTACGTAGATAACTCTCAGTATATGGAAATGTTGGATTGATTTGCTGTGTAGATAGCTGTCTGTATATGAACATATTGCACTTTTATACCATGTAGCTAGTACTCAGTATATGGACATGTTGGACCTATCAGCCATGTAGTCGGCTCTCTGTGTATGAACATGTTGGACTCATCTGCCTTGTAGGTAGTCCTCTCTATATAAATATGTTGGACTCATCTGCCACGTAGCTAGCTCTCAGTGTATGGACATGTTGGACTCATCTGCTATGTTGCTAGTACACTGTATATGGACATGTTGGACTACTCTGTTATGTAGCTAGCTCTCAATACATGGATACAATGAACTCATCTGCCATGTAGCTAGAACTCTATATATGGACATGTTGCACAACTCTGCCATGTAGCTAGATCTCTGTATATGGACACGTTGGACTCATGAGCCATGTAGCTAGAACTCTGTGTATGGAAATGTTGCACAACTCTGCCATGTAGCTAGCTCTCAGAATAAGGACATTTAGGAATTGTCTGCCATGTTGCTAGGTCTCTGTACATGGATATGTTGGACTGATCTGCTATGTAGGTAGCTCTCTGTATATGAATATATTGGACTTCTCTGCCATGTAGCTAGCCCTCTAAAAATACCCAACTTGGACTCATCTGACACGTAGCAAACTCTCAGTATATGGACATGTAGGACTCATCTGCCATGAAGCTAGTACTCTGTATATGGATATGGTGGACTACTCTGCCATGTAGCTAGCGCTCAGTATATGGACACGTTGGAATCATCTGCCATATAGCTAGACCTCTGTATATGGAAATGTTGCACTACTCTGCCATGTAGCTAGCCCTAAGTATATGGACATGTTGGATTCATCAGCCATGTAGCCAGCTCTAAGTATATGGACATGTTGGATTCATCAGCCATGTAGCCAGCTCTCTGTGTATGAACATGTTGGACTCATTTGCCTTGTAGCTAGCCTTATAAATATACATATGTTGGACTCATATGCCATGTAGCTTACTATCAGTATATTGACATGTTGGACTCATCTGCTATGTTGCTAGTACTCTGTATATGGACATGTTGAACTACTCTGCCATGTGACTAGCTCTCAATAAATGGACATGTTGGACTCATCTGTCATGTAGCTAGAATTCTGTATATGGACATGTTGAACTACTCTGCCATGTAGCTAGCTCTCAATAAATGTAGCTAGAATTCTAAATATGGAAATGTTGAACTACTCTGCATGTAGGTAACTCTCTGTATATGGACATATTGGACTTGTCTGCCATGTAGGTAGCTTTCAGTATATGGACACTTTGGACTTATCTGCCATGTAGCTAGTATATGGAAATGGTGCACTACTCTGCCATATAGTTAGCTCTCTGTATATTGACATGTTGGACTCATCTAGCATTTAGCTAGAACTCTGTATATGGAAATGTTGCACTTCTCTGCCATGTAGCTAGCTCTCTCTATATGGACACGTTGGACTCATCTGCCATGTAGCTAAATACTCTGTATATGGAAATGTTGGACTGGTCTGCCATGTAGCTAGGTCTCTGTATATGGACATTTTGGACTCATCTGCCTTGAAGCTAGCTCTCTGTGCATGAATATTTTGGACTGATCTGACATGTAGTTAGCTCTCTGTATATGAAACTATTGGAATTGTCTGCCATGCAGAAAGCTCTCAGTATACGAAAATGTTGGATTCATCAGCCATGTAGCCTGCTCTCTGTATATGATCATGTTGGACTCATCTGCTTTGTAGAGAGCCCTCTAAATATACACATGTGGGACTCATCTGCCACGTAGCTAGAACTCTGTATATGGAAATGTTGCACTACTCTGCCATATAGCTATGTCTCTGTATATGGACACGTTGGATTCATTTGACATGTAGCTAGAACCCTGTATATGGAAATGTTGCACTACTCTGCCATGTAGCTAGCTCTCTGTGTATTGACAGGTTGGAGTCATCTACCATGTAGCTAAAACTTTGTTTAGGGACATATTGCACTACTTTGCCATGTAGGTAGCTCTCTGTATATGGACATTTTAGACTCATCTGCCATGTACCTATCTCTCTGTACATGGATATGTTGGACTGATCTGCCATGAAGGTAGCTATCTATTTATGAACATATTGGACTTCTCTGCCATGTAGCTAGCTCTCAGTATATCGACACGTTGAACTCATCTGCAATGTAGCTAGAACTCTGTATATGGAAATGTTGCACTACTCTGCCATGTAGCTAGCCCTCTAACTATACACATGTTGGACTCATCTGACCTGTAGCTAGAACTCTGTATACGGACATGCTGACTCATCTGCCATGTAGCCAGCTCTTTGTGTATGAACATGTTTGACTCACCTGCCTTGTAGCTAGCCTTATATATATACACTTGTTGGACTCATCTGCCATGTAGCTAACTCTCCGTATATGGACACGTTGGACTCATCTGCCATGTAGCTAGAATTCTGTTTATGAACGTGTTGCACTACTCTGCCATGTAGCTAACTCTCTGTATACAGACGTTTTTGTACACGTCTACCATTTAGCTAGCTCTTTGTACATGGATATGTTGGACTGATTTGCCTTGTAGGTAGCTCTCTGTATATAAACATATTGGACTTGTCTGCCATGTAGCCATCACTCAGTATATGGACATGTTGGACCTCTCAGCCATGTAATCAGCTCTCTGTGTATGAACATGTTGGACTCATCTGCCTTGCAGGTAGTCCTCTATATATCCATAAGCTGGACTCATCTGCCATGTAGCTAGCTCTCAGTATATGGACATGTTGGACTCATCTGCCATGTAGACAGAACTCTGTATATGGACATGTTGTACTTCTCTGCCATGTAGCTTGCTCTCTGTATATGGATATGTTGGACTCATCTGCCATGTAGCTAGAACTCTGTTTAGGGACATATTGCACTACTCTGCCATGTAGCTAGCTCTCTGGATATGGACATTTTAGACTCATAAGCCATGTAGCTATCTCTCTGTACAAGGATATGTTGGACTGATCTCCCATGCAGGTAGCTCTCTATATATGAATATACTGGACTCATCAGCCATGTAGCAAGCTTTCAGTGTATGAACATGTTGAAATCATCTGTCTTGTAGCTAGTCCTCTATATATATACAGAGTGGACTCATCTGCCATGTTGCTGGAAATCAGTATATTGACTGGTTTAACTACTCTGCCATGTAGCTAACTCTCTGTATATGGACACTTTGGTATCATCTGCCATGTAGCTAGCTCTCTGTTTATGGACATGTTGGACTCATCTGTCATGTAGCTACCTCTCAGTAAATGGACACGTTGGAATCATGTGCCATGTAGCTAGAACTCTGTATATGGAAATTTTGCACTACTCTGCCATGTAGATAACCCGCTAAATATACACATGTTGGACTCATCTGCTAGGTAGCTAACTCTCAGTATATGCACCTGTTGGACTCTTCTTCCACGTAGCTAGATCTCTGTATATGGAAATGTTGCACTACTCTGCCAAGTAGCTAGCTCTCTGTATATGGACACGTTGGAGTTATCTGCCATGTAGCTAGACCTCGGTATATGGAAATGTTGCACTACTCTGCCATGTAGCTAGCTCTCTTTATATGGACATGTTGGACTCATCTGCCATGTAGCTAGAATTCTGTATATGGAAACATTGCACCACTCTGCTATGTTGCTAGCTTTGTGTACATGGATATGTTGGACTTATCTGCCATGTAAGTAGCTCTCTGTACATGAATATATTGTACGGGTCTGCCATGTATGTAGTTCTCTGTATATGGACATGTTGGATTCATCTACTATGTAGATAACTCTCAGTATATGGACGTGTTGGACTCATCTTCCACGTAGCTAAAACACTGTCTATTGAAATGTTGCACTATTCTGTCATGTAGCTAGCTCTCTGTATATTGACATGTTGGACTCATCAGCCATGTACCCAGCACTCTTTTTATGAACATGTTGGACTCATCTGCCTTGTAGCTATCCCTGTAAGTATACACATGTTGGATTCATCTGCCATATAGGTAACTCTGAGTATATGGTCATTTTTCACACATCTGCCATGTAGCTAGTACTCCATATACAGATATGTTGGGCTACACTGCCATGTTGCTAGCTCTTAGTATATGGACACTTTCGACTCATCTGCCATGTTGCTAAACTCTATATATGGAAATGTTGCACTACACTGCCATGTAGCTAGCTCTCTGTATATGGATATGTTGGACTGATCTGCTATTTAGGTTGCTCTCTGTATATGAAGATATTGGACTTATTTGCCATGTAGCTAACTCTCCGTATATGGACGTATTTGACTCATCTGCCATGTAGCTAGTACTCTGTATATGGACATGTTGGACTACTTTGCCATTTAGCTAGCTGTCGGTATGTGGACACATTGGAATCATCTGCCATATAGCCAGAACTCTGTATGTGGAAATGTTGCACTACTCTGCCATGTAGCTATCTCTCTGTATATTGACGTTTATGAACACGTCTTACATTTAGCTAGCTCTTTGTACATGGATATGTTGGACTGATTTGCTGTGTAGGTTGTTCCCTGTATATGAACACATTGGACTTATCTTCCATGTAGATAGCACTCAGCATATGGATATGTTGGACCTATCAGCCCTGTAGTCAGCTCTATGTTTATGAACATGTTGGACTCATTGGCCTTGTAGGTAGTCCTCTATATATAAATATGTTGGACTCATCTGCCATGTAGCTAGAACACTGTATATGGAAATGTTGCTCTACTCTCTCTTGTAGCTAGCTGTCAGTATGTGGACATGTTGGAATCATCGGCCATTTAGCTAGAATTCTGTATATGGAAATGATGCAATACTCTGCCATGTAGCTACTTCTCTGTATATGTACACGTTGGACTCTTCTGCCATCTTGCTAGAACTCAGTATATTGGAATGTTGCACTACTCTGCTATGTAACTAGCTCTCTGTAAGTGGGCGTTTTGGATTCGTCTGCCATGTAGCTAGCTCTCTGTATATGGACACTTTGGAAACATCTGCCATGTGCTAGAACTCTGTATGTGGAAATGTTTCACTACTCTGCCATGTAGCTAACTCTCTGTATATGGACGTTTATGGACATGTCTTACATTTAGCTAGCTCTTTGTACATGGATATGTTGGACTGATTTGCTGTGTAGGTTGCTCTCTGTATATGAACATATTGGACTTATCTTCCATGTAGCTAGCACTCAGTATCTGGATATGTTGGACCTATCAGCCCTGTAGTCATCTCTCTGTGTATGAACATGTTGGACTCATTGGCCTTGTAGGTAGTCCTCTATATATAAATATGTTGGACTCATCTGCCATGTAGCTAGTTCTCAGTATATGGACATGATGGACTCATCTTCCATGTAGCTAGAACACTGTATATGGAAATGTTGCTCTACTCTCTCTTGTAAGTAGCTGTCAGTATGTGGACACATTGGAATCATCTGCCATTTAGCTAGAAATCTGTATATGGAAATGATGCAATACTCTGCCATGTAGCTACTTCTCTGTATGTGTACACGTTGGCCTCTTCTGCCATCTTGCTAGAACTCAGTATATTGGAATGTTGCACTACTCTGCCATGTAACTAGCTCTCTGTAAGTGGGCATTTTGGATTCGTCTGCCATGTAGCTATCTCTCTGTACATGGATATGTTGGACTAATCTTCTATGTTAGGTAGCTCTTTGAATATGAAGATATTGGACTTGTCTGCCATATAGCTAGCCCTCTAATTATAAACATGTTTGACTCATCTTCTGCGTAGCTAGCTCTCAGTATATGTACATGTTGGACTCATCTGCAGTGTAGCCCGCTCTGAGTGTATGAACATGTTGGACTCATCTGCATTTTAGCTAGCCCTCTAAATATACACATGTTGGACTCATCTGCCCTGTAGCTAGTACTCTGTATAAGGAAATGTTGCACTATTCTGCCATGTAGATACCTCTCTGTATGTGGATACTTTGGAATCATCTGACATGTAGCTATCTCTCTGTACATAGATATGTTGGACTGATTTTCCATATAGTTAGCTCTGTATATATGAACATATTGGACTTGTCTGCCACGTAGCTAGTCTGACATGTAGCTAGTACTCTGTATATCGAAATGTGGCACTACTCTGCCAAGTACATTGCTCTCTGTACATGAACATGTTGGACTTATCTGCCATGTAGCTAGAACTCTGTATATGGAAATGTGGCACTACTCTGCCATGTAGCTAGCTCTCTGTATATGGATACGTTGGACTCGTCTACCATGTAGCTAGATCTCTGTACATGGATATGTTGGACCGATCTGCTGTATAGGTAACTCTCTGTATATGAACATATTGGACATGCCTGTCATATACCTAGATATGAGTATATAGACTCATAAGCCATGTAGTCAGCTCTTTGTGTATGAATATGTTGCACTCAACTGCTTTGTAGTTAGCTCTCTAAATATATACATGTTGGACTTATCTGCCACGTAGATAACTCTCAGAATATGGAAATGTTGTAATGATCTGCCATGTAGGTAGCTCTCTGTATATGAACATATTGGACTTGTATGCGATGTAGCTAGTACTCAGTAAATGGACATGTTGGACCTATCAGCCATGTAGTCAGCTCTCTGTGTATGAACATGTTGGACACATCTGCCTTGTAGGTAGTCCTCTCTATATAAATATGTTGGACTCATCTGTCATGTATCTAGCTCTCAGTATATGGACATGTTGGACTCATCTGCTAGGTAGCTAGTACACTGTATATGGACATGTACGACTACTCTGCCATGCAGGTATCTCTCAATACATGATTACAATGGACTCATCTGTAATTGAGTAGAACTCTATATATGGACATTTTGCACTACTCTGCCATGTAGCTAGATCTCTGTATATGGACAGGTTGGACTCATCAACCATGTAGCTAGAACTCTGTGTATGGAAATGTTGCACAACTCTCCCATGTAGCTAGCTCTCTGTATAAGGACATTTTGGAATTGTCTGCCATGTTGCTAGGTCTCTGTACATGGATATGCTGGTCTGATCTGTTATGTAGGTAGCTCTCTGTATATGAGATTATTGGACTTCTCTGCCATGTAGCTAGCCCTCTAAATATACCCAACTTGGACTCATCTCACACGTAGCTACCTCTCAGTATATGGACATGTGGGACTCATCTGTTATGAAGCTAGACCTCTGTATATGGAAATGTTGCACTACTCTGACATGTTGTTAGCTATCTGTATATTGACACCTTGGACTCATCTGGCATGTAGCTAGAACTCTGTATATGGAAATGTTGCACTTCTGTGTCATGTAGCTAGCTCTCTCTATATGGACATGTTGGACTCATCTGCCATGTAGCCAGATACTCTGTGTATGGAAATGTTGCACTACTCTGCCATGTAGCTATCTCTCTGTATATGGACATTTTGGACTCATCTGCCTTGTAGCTAGAACGCTGTAGATGGAAATGTTGCATTACTCTTTGTATGCACATTTTGGACTCGTCTGCCATGTAGCTATCTCTCTATACATGGATATGCTGGACTGATCTGCCATGTAGGTTGCTATCTATATAGGAACATATTGGACTCATCAGCCATGTAGGCAGCTTTGTATGTATGAACATTTTGGACTCATCTGCCTTGTAGCTAGTCCTCTATATATACATATGTTTGACTAATTTGCCATGTAGGTAACTGTCAATGTATGCATACGTTGGACTCATCTGCCATGTTTCTGGAACTCTGTATATAGACATGTTGCACTACTCTGCCATTTAGCTAACTCTCTGTATATGGACACGCTGGTGTCATCTGCCATGTAGCTAGAACTCTGTATATGGTAATGTTGCACTACTCTGCCATGTATCTAGCTCTCTTTATATGGACATGTTGGACTTATCTGCCATGTAACTATCTGTCAGTATATGGACACGTTGGAATCCTGTGCCATGTAGCTAGAACTCTGTATTTGGAAATGTTACACTACTCTGCCATGTAGCTAACTCTCTGTATATGAACACGTTGGCCTCATCTGCCATGTAGCTAGAACTCGGGATATGGAAATATTGCACTACTTTGCCATGTACCTAGCCCTCTAAATTTACACATGCTGGACTCATCTGCCAGTTAGCTAACTCTCACTATATGGACATGTGGACTCATCTTCCATTT
>NW_006409029.1:479542-484760 GCF_000296735.1 Chrysochloris asiatica | reverse complement strand
GAGTCGGTTCCGACCCATAGCGACCCTGTACAGGGTTTCCGAGGGTGTAAATCTTTACGGGAGTAGAAAGCCTGATCTTTCTCCCGCAGAGCAGCTGGTAGTTTCGAACCGCTGACCTTAAGGTAGGTAGTCCTCTCTATATAAATATGATGGACTCATGTGCCATGTAGCTAGCTCTCAGTATATGGTCATGTTGGATTACTCTGCCATGTAGCTAGCTCTCAATACATGGATTCAATGGACTCATCTGCCATGTAGCTAGAACTCTATATATGGACATGATGCACTACTGTGCCATGTAGCTAGCTCTCTGTATATGGGCATGTTTGACTCATCAGCCATGTAGCTAGAACTCTGAGTATGGTCATGATGCACAACTCTGCCATGTAGCTAGCTCTCTGTATAAGGACATATTGGAATCGTCTGCCATGTAGCTAGCTCTCTGTACATGGATATGTTGGACTGATCTGCTATGTTGGTAGCTCTCTGTATATGAAGATATTGGACTTCTCTGCCATATAGCTAGCCCTCTAATTATAATCATGTTGGACTCATCTGCTACGTAGCTAACTCTCAGTATATGTACATGTTGAACTAATCTGCAATGTAGCCAGTTCTCAGTGTATGAACATTTTGGACTCATCTTCGTTTTAGCTGGCCTTCTAAATATACATCTGCCCTGTAGCTAGATCTCTGTATATGGAAATGTTGAACTATTCTGCCATGTAGCTAGCTCTCTCTATATGGACACGTAGGAATCATCTGACATGTAGCTAGTACTCTGTATATGGAAATGTTACACTTCTCTGCCATGTAGCTAGCTCTCTGTATATGTAAATGTTGGGATCATCTGCCATGTAGCTAGATTTATGTATATGGAAATGTTGCACTACTCTGCCATGAAGTTTGCTCTCTGTATATGGACACGTAGGACTTATCTGCCATGTAGCTAGAACTCTGTATATGGAAATGTTGCACTACTCTGCCATGTAGCTAGCTCTCTGTATATGGACACGTTGGACTCGTCTACCATGTAGCTAGCCTTGTGTACATGGATATGTTGGATCGATCTGCTGTATAGTTGGCTCTCCATATATGAACATATTGGATATGTCTGCCATATAGCTAGATCTGAGTTTATGGACGTGTTGGACTCATCAGCCATATAGTCAGCTCTCTGTGTATGAATATGTTGCACTCAACTGCTTTGTAGTTAGCCCTCTAAATATACACATGTTGGACTCCTCTGCTACGTAGCTAACTCTCAGTATATGGAAATGTTGGATTGATCTGCTGTGTAGGTAGCTGTCTGTATATGAATATATTGCACTTGTATACCATGTAGCTAGTACTCTGTATATGGACAAGTTGGACTTATCTGCTATGAAGCTAGCTCTCTGTACATGGACATGTGGGACTCATCAGCCATGTAGGCAGTTCTCTCCATAGGAACAAGTTGGACTCATCTTCCTTGAAACTACAACTCTGTATATGGAACACTTGCACTATTCTGCCATGTAGCGAGCTGTCTGTATATGGACATTTTGGACTGATCTGCCATGTAGCTAGCTCTCTGTGCATGGATATGTTGGACTTATCTGTCATGTAGGTAGCTCTCTGTATATGAATATGTTGGACTTATCTGCTATGTAGCTAGCTCTCTGTATATGGTGGACATGTTGGAATCATCCACCATGTAGCCAAATCTCTCTGTATGAACATGTTGAAATCATCTGCCTTTTATCTAGTCCTCTATATATACACATGTTGGACTCATCTGCCATTTAGCTAACTCTCAGTAGATGGACATGTTGAACTCATCTGCCATATAGGTATTACTCTGTATATGGACAAGTTGGACTCATCTGCCATGAAGCTAGCTCTCTGTACATGGACATGTGGGACTCATCAGTCATGTAGGCAGCTCTCTCTGTATGAACAAGTTGGACTCATCTTACTTGTAGCTATAACTCTGTATATAGAAATTTTGCAGAATTCTGCCATGTAGCGAGCTGTCTGTATATGGACATTTTGGATTTGTCTGCCATGTAGCTAGCTCTCTGTGCATGGATATGTTGGACGGATCTGCCATGTAAGTAGCTCTCTGTATATGAACATATTGGACTTTTCTGCCGTGTAGCTATATCTCTTTATACTGGCATGTGGGACTCATCAACCATGTAGCCAGCTCTCTCTGTATGAACATGTTGGACTCATCTGCCTTGTAGCTAGTCCTCTATATATACACATGTAGGACTCATCTGCCATTTAGCTAACTCTCAGTATATGGACATGTTGGACTCATCTGCCATATAGGTATCTCTGTGAATATGAACATATTGGATTTGTCTGCCATGTAGCTAACTCTCTGTAAATGGACATGTTAGACTACTCTCTGTAAATGGACACGTAGCTAGCTCTCTGTGCATGGATATGTTGGACTGATCTGGCATGTAGGCATCTCTCTGTATATGAACATATTGGACTTGTCTGCCATGTAGCTAGTACTCTGTATATGGACATGTTGGACTCATCTGCCATGTCGCTAGTTCTCTCTATATGGCCAAGTGAGACTCATCAGCCATGTAGTCAGCTCTCTCCGTATGAACATGTTGGTCTCATCTGCCTTGCAGCTAGTCCTCTATTTAAACATATGTTGGACTCATCTGCCATATCGCTAACTATCAGTATATTGACAAATTGGGCTCATCTGCCATGTAGCTAGTACTCTGTATATGGGCATTTTGGACTCATCTGCCATGCAGCTAATACTCTGTATATGGACATGTTGGACTACTCTGCCATGTAGATAATTCTCAGTATATGCACATGTTGGAATCATCTGTCATGTAGATAGAACTCTGTATATGAACATATTGGACTTGTCTGCCATGTAGCTAGGTCTCTCTATATGGACATATTGGACTAATCAGCCATGTAGCTAGCTCTCTCTGTATGTACATGTTGAAATCATCTGCCTTGTAGCTAGTACTCTATATACACACATGTTGGAACCATCTGCCATGTAGCTAACTCTCAGTATATGGACATGTTGGACTCATCTGACATGTAGCTAGTACTCTGTATATGGAGATATTGCACTATTCTTCCATGTAGATGGATCTCAGTATATGGACATGTTGGACTCATCTGCCATGTAGCTATAACTCTGTATATGGAAAAGATGCACTACACTGCCATGTAGCAACATCCCTTTATATGGACATTTTGGACTTATCTGCTTTGTAGCTAGCTCTCTGTGCATGGATTTGTTGGACTGATCTGCTATAGATAGCTCTCTGTATATGAACATATTGGACTTGTCTGCCATGAAGGTAATTCGCTGTATATGAACATGTTGGACTCATTAACCATGTAGCCTGCTCTATGAGTATGAACATGTTGAACTCTTCTGCCTTGTAACTTGCCCTATGAATGTACACATGTTGAACTCATCTACCATGTAGCTAACTCTCATTATATGGACATATTGGTCTTATCTGCCAGGTAGCTAGTACTCTCTATATGGACATATTGGACTACTCTGCCATGTAGCTACTACTCTTTATATGGACATGTTGGACTACTAGGCCATGTGTCTAGTTCTCAGTATATGGACACGTGGGACACATCTACCATGTTGCTAGAACTCTGTATAAAGAAACGTTGCACTATTCTGCCATGTAGCTAGCCCTTTTATAAGGACATTTTAGACTTGTCTGCCAAGTAGCTACCTCTCTCTGCATGGATATGTTGGACTGATCTGCCATTTAGGTAGCTTTCTGTATATGAACAAGTTGGACTCGTCTGAGATGTAGCTAGTATTCTCTAGATGGACATAAGGGACTCATCAGTCATGATGCCATCTCTCTCTGTGTGAACATGATGGACTCATCTGCCATGTAGCTAACTCTCAGTATATGGACATGTTGGACTCATCTGCCATGGAGCTACAACTCTGTATAAGGAAATGTTGCATTACTCTGCCATGTAGGTAGCTCTCTGTATATGGACATTTTAGATTCGTTTGCCATGTAGCTAGCTCTCTGTGCATGGATATGTTGGACTTGTCTGCCATGAAGCTAGTTCTCTGTATATGAACATATTGGACTTGTCTGCCATGTAGCTAGCTCTCTGTATATGGAAATTTTGTTCTCGTCTGCCATGTAGTTAGCTCTGTTTGCCTGGATATGTTGGACAGATCAGCCATCGGTAGCTCTTTGTATATGAACATATTTGACTTGTGCCATGTAGGTAGCTCTCATTATATGTACACGTTGGACAAATCAGACATGTACCCAGCTTTCTGTGTATGAACATGTTGGATTCATCTGTCTTGTAGCTTGCCCCATAAATGTGCACATGTTGGTCTCATCTGCCATGTTACTAACTCTCAATATATGGACATGTTGTTCTTATCTGCCATGTAGCTTGTACTCTTTTATGGACATGTTGGACTACTCTAACATGTGGCTAGTTCTCAGTATATGGACCCGTGAGATTCATCTACCATAAGCTAGAACTCTGTATATGGAAAAGTTGTACTACACTGCCATGTAGCTACCTTTCTTTATATGGACATTTTGGACTCGTCTGTCAAGTAGCTACCTCTCTGTACGTGGATATGTTGGACTGATCTGCCATTTAGTTAGCTCTCTTTATATGAACATGTTGGACTTGTCTGCCATTTAGCTAGTTCTCTGTATATGGACATAAGGGAATCATCATTCATGAAGCTATCTCTCTCTGCGTGAACATGATGGACTCATCTGCCATGTAGCTAACCTCAGTATATGGACATGTTGGACTCATCTGCCATGGAGCTACAACTCTGTATATGGAAATGTTGCACTACTCTGCCATGTATTTAGCTCTCTGTGCATGGACATGTTGGACTTTTTTGCCATGTAAGTAGCCTTCTGTATATAAACATATTGAACTTCTCTGTCATGTAGGTAGCTCTCTGTATATGGACATATTGGACTCATCAGCCATGTAGCCAGCTCTGTCTGTATGAACATGTTGAAGTCATCTGCCTTGTAGATAGTCTTCTATATATACTCACGTTGTACTCAATTACCATGTAGCTAACTCTCAATATGTGCACATGTTGGACTCATCTACCATGAAAGTAGTACTTTGTATATGGACATGTTGGACTACTCTGCCATGTAACTAGATCTCAGTATATGGACATGATGGACTCATCTGCCATGTA
>NW_006409029.1:470755-479442 GCF_000296735.1 Chrysochloris asiatica | reverse complement strand
GACTCATCTGCCATGTAGCTAGAACTCTGTATATGGAAATGTTGCACTACACTGCCATGTAGCTAGCTCTCTGTATATGGACATTTTGGACTCTTCTGCCATGTAGCTACTTCTCTGTGCTTGGATATGATGGACCTATCTGCCAGGTAGATAGCTTATGAATATGATCATATTGGAATTGACTGCCATGTAGCTAGCTCTCTGTATATAGACTTGTGGGACTCATCAGCCATGTAGCCAGTTTTCTCTGTATGAACATATTGCACTCATCTGTCTTGAAGCTAGTTTCCTATATATACACATGTTGGACTCATCAGCTATGTAGCTAATTCTCAGTATATGGACATGTTGGACTCATCTGCCATGTAGCTAGATCTCTGTATATAGAAATGTTGCACTACTCTGCTATGTAGCTGGCTCTCTCTATATGAACATTTTGGAATTTTCTGCCAAGTAGTTAGCTCTTCGTGCATGGATAGGTTGATCTGATCTGCCATGTAGGTAGCTCTCTGTATATGAACATATTGGAGTTGTCTGCAATGCTGCCAGCTCTCTCTATATGGATATATTGGACTAAACAACCATGTAACAAGCTCTCTCTGTATGAACATGTTGGACTCATCTGCCTTCTAGCTAATCCCTTATAAATACACATGTTGGACTCATCTGCCATGTGGCTAACTCTCAGTATATGGACATGTTGGACTCATCTGCCATGTAATTGTACTCTTTATATGGACATGTTTGACTACTCTGTCATGTAGCCAGTTGTCAGTGTATGGACACATTGGACTCATCTGCCATGTAGCTAGAACTCTGTATATAGAAATGTTGCACTATCCTGCCATGTAGCGAGCTCTCTGTATATGAATATTTTGGATTCGTCTGCCATATAGCTAGCTCTCTGTGCATGGATATGTTGGACTGATCTTCCATGTTGGTAGCTTTCTTTACATGATCATATTTGACTTCTCTGCCATGTAGGTACCTCTCAGTATATGGACATGTTGGGCTCATCAGCCATGTAGCCATCTTTCTGTGTATAAACATGTTGGGCTCACCTGCCTTGTAGCTAATCCTCTAAATATACACATGTTGAACTCATCTGGCAAATAGCTTACACTCAGTATATGGACCTGTTGGATTTATCTGCCATGTAGCTAGTCCTCTGTATATGGACATGTTGTTACCTCTCTGTGCATGGATATGTTGGACTAATCTGCCACTTAGTTAGCTCTCTGTATCTGAACATATCGGACTTTCCTACCATGTAGCTACCTCTCTGTATATGGACATGTTGGACTTGTCAGCCATGTAGCCATCTCTCTCTGTATGAACATGTTGGAATCATCTGTCTTGTAGCTAGATGCTATATAGACACATGTTGGATTCATCTGCCATGTTGGTAACTCTCAGTATATAGTCATGTTGGACTCATCTGCCATGTAGCTAATACTCTGTAGGAGGACATGATGGACTACTCTGCCATGTAGCGAGCTCTCAGTATACGGATATGTTGGACTCATCTGCCATGTATCTAGAACTCTGTATATGGAATTGTTGCACTACGCTGCCATTTAGCTAGCTCCCTTTATATGGACATTTTGGACTCGTTTGCCATGTAGCTCGCTCTCTATGCATTTGATATGTTGGACTGATCTGCCATGTAGGTAGCTCTCTAAATATGAACATATTTACTTGACTTCCATGTAGCTAGCTTTCCGTATATGGACATGTGGGACTCATCAGACTTGTAGACAGCTGTCTCTGTATGAACATGTTGGACTTATCTGCCTTGTAGCTAATCCTTTATAAATACACATGTTGGACTCTTCTGCCATGTAGCTAACTCTCAGTATATGGACATGTTGGACTCATCTGCCATGTAGCTAGTACTCTGTATATGGACATGTTGGACTACTGTTCCATGTAGCTAGCTCTCAGTATATGGACACAAGGGACTTAAATGCCATATAGGTAGAACTCTCTAAATAGAAATGTTGCACAACTCTGCCATGCAGCTAACTCTCTGTATATGGACATTTTGGACTCATCTGCCATGTAGCCAACTCTCAGTATATGGACATGTTGGACTCATCTGCCATGCAGCTGGTACTCTGTGTATGGACATACTGGACTCTTCTGTCATGTTGCTAGCTCTCAGTGTAAGGAAATGTTGCACTACTCTGACATGTGCTAACTATTTCTATATTAACATTTTTCACTCGTCTGCCATGTAGGTTGCTCTCTGTGAATGGATATGTTGGACTGATCTGCCTTGTAGCTAGTCTTCTATATATACACATCTTGGAGTCATCTGCCATGTAGCTAACTCTCGGTATATGGACATGTTGGACTCATCTGTCATGTAGCTAGTACTCTGTATATGGAAATGTTGCATTACACTGCCATATAGCTAGCTCTCTTTATATGGACATTTTGGACTCGTATCCCATGTAGCTAGCTCTCTGTTCATGGATATGTTGGACTGATCTACCATGTAGGTAACTCTGTGTATATGAACATATTAGACTTGTCTGTCATGTATCCAGATCTCTGTATATGGACATAAGGGACTCATCAGCCATGAAGCCGTCTCTCTCTGTGTGAACATGTTGGAATCATCTGCCTTGTATCTACTCCTCTATATATACACTTGTTGGACTCATCTATCATGTAGCTACCGCTCAGTATATGGACATGTTAGACTCATCTGCCATTTAGTTAGTACTCTGTATATGGACATGTTGGACTATTCTGCCATATAGCTAGATCTCACTATATGGACACATAGGACTCATCTGCAGTGTAGCTAGAACTCTTGTGTATGGAAATGTTGCAATACTCTACCATGTACCTTGTTCTCTATATATGGATATTTTGGAATCATGTATCATGTAGCTAGCTATCTGTACAAGGATATGTTGGACTGATCTCACATGTAGTTAGCTCTCTGTATATGAACATATTGGACTTGTCTGCCATGTAGCTATCACTCTGTATATGGACATGTTGGACATATCAGACATGTAGATAGCTCTCTCTGTATGAACATGTTGGACTCTTCTGCCTTGTAGTTAATCCTCTATGTATACACATGTTCGCCTCATCAGCCATGTACATAACCCTCAATATATGGACATGTTGAACTCATCAGTCAAGTAGCAAACTCTCTGTGTATGAACGTGTTGGACTCATCAGCCTTGTAGCTTGCCTTATAAATGTACATATGTTTGTCTCATCTGCCGTGTAGCTAGTACATATACTCTCAGTATATGGACATGTTGGTCTTATCTCCCATGTAGCTAGTACTGTGTATATGGACATGTTGGACTACTCTTCCATGTAGCTGGCTGTCAGTATATAAACAAGTTGGAATCATCTGTATTGTAGCTAGAACTCTGTATATGGAAATGTTGCTCTACACTGCCATGTAGCTAACTCTCTATATAAGATCATTTTGGACTCATCTTTCATGAATCTAGCTCTCTTGTGCAGGGAAACGTTGGACTGCCCTGCCATAGGTAGCTCTCTGTATATGAACATATTGGTCTTGTCTGAGATGTAGTTAGCTCTCAGTTTATGGATACGTTGGACTCATCTGCCATTTAGCTAGTACTCTTTATATGGACATTTGGGACTGCTCTGCCATGTAGCTAGCTCTCAATATATAGACATGTTGGACTCATCTGCAATGTAGCTAGAACACTGTATATGGAATTGTTGCACTACCCTGTCATGTAGATAGCTCTCTGTATATGGACATTTTGGACTCATCTCTCATGTAGCTAGCTCTCTGTGCATGGATATGTTGGACTAATCTACCATGTAGGTAGCTCCCTGTATATGAACATATTGGAATTCTCTGCCATGTAAGTAGCTCTCAGTACAATCACATGTTGGACTCATCAACCATGTATTCAGCTCTCTGTGTATGAACATGTTTGGCTCATCTGCCTTGTAGCTATTCCTCTAAATATACACATGTAGTACTCATCTGCCATGTAGCTAAATCTCAATATATGGACATGTTGGATTCATCTGCCATTTTGCTTTTACTCTGTATATGGGCATGTTATAGTACTCTGCCATGTAGTTAGCTCTCAGTATATGGAAATGTTGGACTCATCTGCCATGTTTCTAGAACTATGTATATGGAAATGTATTCTCTACTTTGCCATGTAGCTAGCTCTCTGTATATGGACATTTTGGACTCGACTGCAATAAAGCTACCTGTTTGTGCATGGATATGTTGGACTGATCTCCCATTTGGAAGCTCTCTATATATGAACACATTGGACTTGTCTGCCATGTAGCCAGCCCTCTGTATATGGACATAAGGGACTCATCAGCCATGAAGCCATCTCTCTCTGTTCGAACATGTTGGACTCCTCTGCCTTGTATCAACTCCTCTGTATATAAGCATGATGGAATAATCTGCCCTGTTGCTAACTCTCAGTATATAGACATGTTGGACTCATCTGCCATTTAGCTAGTAATCTGTATATGGACATGTAGGACTACATTGCCATGTTTCTAGCTCTTAGTATATGGACACGTAGGACTCATCTGCAATGTAGCTAGAACTCTGTATATGGAAATGTTGCACTACTCTGCCATGTAGCTCACTCTCTGTATATGGATATTTTGGAATCATCTGCCATGTAGCTACCTCTCTGTGAATGGTTATGTTAGACTTATCTGCCAGGTAGGTAGCTCTCTGTATATCATCATATTGGACTTGTCTGCCAAGTAGCTAGCTCTCTGTAAATGGACATGTTGGACTCATTTGCCATGTAGCCAACTCTCTTTGTATGAACTTGTTGGACTCATCTGCCTTGTAGCTAGTCCTCTATGTAAACACACATGAAACTCATCTGCAATGTAGCTAACTCTCAGTATATTGACATATTGCACTCATCTGCCATGTAGCTAGAGCTCTGTACATGGAAATGTTGCACTACTTTGTCATGTAGCTAGCTCTCAGTATAGGGACACGTTGGACTCATCTTCCCTGTAGCTATAACACTCTATATGGAAATGTTGCGCTACTCTGCCATGTAGTTATCTCCCAGTATATGGACACATTGGATTCATCTGCCACGAAGCTAGAATTCTGTATATGGAAATGTTGGACTACTCCACTATGTAGCTAGCTATCTGTATATGGATATGTTGGACTCGTCTGCCATGTAGACAGCTCTGAGTATGTGGACATATTGGATTCATCTGCTATGTAGCTAGTAATCTGTTTATGGACATGTTGGACTCGCCTGCCATATGAGTAGCTCTCTGTGCTTGGATATGTTGGACTGATCTGCCATGTAATTAGCTCTCTGTATATGAACATATTGGAGATGTCTGCTATGTAGCTAGTTCTCAGTATATGGACATGTGGTACTCATCAGTCATGTAGTCAGCTCTCTTTGTGTGAACATGTTGGAGTCATCTGCATTGTAGATAGTTGTCTATAAATACACATGTTGGACTCATCTGACATGTAGCTATAACACTCTATATGGAAATGTTCAACTACTCAGCCATGTTTGTCTCTCTTTATATATAGAAATTTTGGATTTGTCGGCCATGTAGCTAGCTCTCTGTGCATGGATATGATGGACTGATCTGCCATGTAGGTAGCTCTCTGTATATGAACATATTGAACTTCTCTGCCATGTAGGTAGTTCTCAGACATGTTGGACTCATCAGTCATGAAGCCAACTCTCTGTGTATGAACTTGTTAGACTCATCTGACTTGTAGCTTGCCTTCTAAATATTCACATGATGGACTCATCTGCATTGTAGCTTACCCTCAGTATATGGACATGTTGGACACATCTGCCATGTAGCCAGTACTCAGTATATGGACATGTTGGATTACTCTGCCATGTAGCTATCTCTTAGTATATGAATACTGGACTCATCGGCCATGTATCTAGAATTCTCTATATGGAAATGTTGTATTACACCACCATGAAGCTAGCTCTCTGTGCGTGGATATATTGGACTGATCTGCCATGTAAGTAACTCTCTGTATTTCGACATTTTAGAACCGTCTGCCATGTAGCTAGGTCTTTGTGCATGGACATCTTGGACTGATCTGCCATGTAGATAGCTCTCAGTATGTGAACAGATTGGACATGTCTGCCATGTACCTAGATCTCTTTATATGGACATATTGGACTCTTCTACCATGTTGTTAGTAATCCATATATGGACATGTTGGAATATTGTGCCATAAAGCTAGCACTCATTATATGGACACATTGTATTCATCTGCCATGTGTCTAGAACTCTGTATATGGAAATGTTCCACTACTCTGCCATGTAGCTAGCTCTCTGTATATGGACATTTTGGACTCGTCTCTCATGTAGCTTGTTCTCTGTGCATGGATATATTGGACTGATCTGCCATGCAGTTAGCTCTCTGTATATGAACATATTGGAATTGTCTGCCATGTAGCTATCTCTCTGTATATATAGACATGTTGGATTCATCAGCCATGTAGTTAGCTTTCTCTGTATGTACATGTTGGACTCATCTGCTTTTTAACTAGTCTTCTATACATACACATGTTGGATTCATCTGCCATGTAGCTAACTCTCAGTATATGGACATGTTGGACTCATCTGCTATGTAGCTAGTATTACGTATATGGACATGTTGGACTACTGTGCCATGAAGCTAGCACTCAGAATAAGGACACGTTGGACTCATCTGCCATGTGGCTAGAACTCTGTATATGGAAATCTTGCAATAATCTGCCATGTAGGTAGCTCTCTGTATATGAACATATTGGACTTGTCTGCCATGTAGATAGCTCTCTGTATATGGACATGTTGGACTCTTCAGCCATGTAGCCAGCTCTCTCTGTATGAACACGTTGAACTCATCTGCTTTGTAGCTAGTCCTCTATATATACACATGTTGGACTTATCTGCTATGTAGCTAACTCTTAGTATATGGACATGTTAGACTACTCTGCCATCTAGCTAGTACTCCATATACAGACATGTTGGACTACTCTGACATGTAGCTAGATCTCAGTATACGGACACGTTGGACTCCTTTGCCATGTAGCTAGAACTGTGTATATGGAAATGTGGCTCTACTCTGCCATGTAGCTACATCTCTGTACATGGGTATTTTGGACTCATCTGCCATGTAGATAGCTCTCTGTGCATGGGTATGTTGGACTGATCTGCCATGTAGGTACCTCTCTGTATATGAACATATTGGACTTGTCTGATATGTAGCTAGCTCTCTGTATATGGACATGTTGGACTCATCAGCCATGTAGCCAGCTCCCTCTGTATGTATACATTGTATGCATCTGCCTTGTAGCTAGCCCTCTATGTATGCACATGTTGGGTTCATCTAACATGTAACTACTACTCGCAGTATATGGACATGTTTGACTCATCTGCCATGTAGCTAGTGCTCTGTATATGACACCTTGGACTATTCTGCCATTTATCTAGCTCTTAGTATATGGTCACTTTGGACTTGTCTGCCATGTAGCTATCGCTCTGTGAATGGATATGTTGGAATCATCTGCCATGTAGGTTCCTCTCTGTATATGAACATATTGGACTTGTCTGCCATTTATCTAGTTCTCAGTATATGAACATGTTGGACATATCAACCATGTAGACAGCTCTCTCTGTATTAACATGTTGGATTCATTTGTCTTGTGGCTACTCCTCTAAATATACACATGTGGAAATCATCTGCTATGTAGCTAACTCTCGGTATATGGATATGTTGGACTCATCTGCCATGTAGTAGAACTCTGTATATGGAAATGTTGCACTACTCTGACATGTAGCTCACTCTCTGTTTATGGACATTTTGGAATTGTCTGCCATATAGCTAACTATCTGTACATGGATATGTTGGACCAATCTGACATGTAGTTAGCTCTCTGTATATGAACATATTGGACGTGTCTGCTATGTATCTATCTCTCTGTATATTGACATGTTGGATTCATCAGACATGTAGTCTGCTCTCTCTGTATGAACATTTTGGACTCCTCTGCCTTGTACTCTCTATGTACACACACAGTACTCTCTATGTATACACATGTTGGACTCATTTACCATGTACCTAACTCTCAGTATATGGACATGTTGCACTCATCTGCCATGTAGCTAGAACTCTGTGAATGGTAATGCTGTACTGTTCTGCTATGTAGCTAGCTCTCTGTGTATGGAAACGTTGGACTCGTCTGCCATTTAGCTAGCTCTCTGTGTATAGATGTGTTGGAGTGATCTGCCTTGTAGGTATCTCTCTGTATATGAACATATTGTACTTGTCTACCATGTAGCTAGCTTTCTGTATATTGACATAGTGGACTCATCAGCCATGTAGCCTGCTCTCTGTGTATGAACATGTTAGACTCATCTGCTTTGAATCTAGTCCTCTATGTATACTCATGTTGGACTTATCTGCCATGTAGCTACCTCTCTGTATTTTGACAGGTTGGACTCATCTGCAATGAAGATAGTACTCTGACTATGAACATGTTGGACTACTCTGCCATGTAGCTAGCTCTCAGTATATGGACATGTTGGATTCATCTGACATGTACCTAGTACTCTGTATATGGAAATATTGGACTACTCTGCTATGTAGCTAGCTCTCAATATATGGACATGTTGGACTCATCTGCCATGTAGCTAGA